>NW_004444008.1:7605635-7606768 GCF_000243295.1 Trichechus manatus latirostris
CATGTGTCTGTTGGCCATTTGAATGTCTTCTTTGGTGAAGTGTCTGTTCATTTCCTTTGCCCATTTTTTAATAGGATTATTTGTCTTTTTGTTGTAGAAGTGTTGGATTTTCTTGCAGTTTATGGAGATTACACCTTTGTCTGACTTGTACTGTCCAAAAATTTTTTTCCCAGTCTGTAGATTCTCTTTTTACTCTTTTGATGAAGTTTTTTGAAGAGCATATGTGTTTGATTTTTAGAAGATTCCAGTTATCTAGCTTATTTATTGGGGTTTGTGTGTTGATGGTTATGGTTTGTATCCTGTTAATGCCATGTATTAAGGCTAGAGGTGTTGGTCCTATTATTTCTTCGATGAACTTTATAGTTTTAGGCTTTATATTCAGGTCTTTGATCAATTTTGAAGTCGTTTTTGTATATGGCATGAGGTATGAGTCCTGTTTCATTTTTTTGCAGATGGATATCCAGTTTTGCCAGCACCATTCATTAAAAAGACTGTCTTTTCCTAATTTGATAGACTTTGGGCCCTTGTTGAAGATCGGGTGACCGTAGGTGGATGGATTTACATCTGCGTTCTCAATTCTGTTCCATTGGTCACTGTATCTGTCATTGTACCAGTACCAGGCTGTTTTGATTACTGTAGCTGTATAGTAGGTTCTCAAGTCAGGTAGTGTTAGTCCTCCCACTTTATTCTTCTTCTTCGGTAGTGCTTTACTTATTCAGGGCTTCTTCCCTTTCCATATAAAGTTAGTGATTAGTTTTTTCATCTCTTTGAAGAACGTTGTTGGTATTTGGATCGGATTGAGTTGTATTTGTAAATTGCTTTGGGTAGAATTGTCATTTTCACAATGTTGAGTCTACCTATCCAGGAGCATGGTATGTTTTTCCATTTATGTAGATCCCTTTGGGTTTCATGCAGTAGTGTTTTGTAGTTTTCTTTGAATAGGTCTTTTACATCCCTGGTCAGATTTATTCCTCAGTATTTTATCATTTTAGGGGCTATTGAAAATGGTATTGTTTTCCTGATTTCCTTTTCATCGTTCCCCTTATTGGTGTATAGGAATCCGACTGATTTTTGAATGTTTCTCTTGTATCCTGCTACTCTGCTGAATCATTCTATTAGTTCCAGTAGATTTC
>NW_004444008.1:7609530-7635121 GCF_000243295.1 Trichechus manatus latirostris
CTTCTATATGTTGTTTGTTGAGCTTCTTGGATGGCCAGCTTTTCATCTTTCATGATATTGGGAAAGTTTTCTGTCAGCAGTTCTTCAGTGATCCTCTCTGTGTTTTCTGTTTTCTCTCCCTGTTCTGGAATTCCAATCACTTGTAAATTTTTGCTTTTGATTGTATCTCACATAACTTTCAGGGTCTCCTCATTTTTCTTTATTCTTTTTTCTGAGTTTTCCTGAAACAGCGTTGTATCCAAGTGTTTGTCTTCAATTCCACTGATCTTGTCTTCAATTGTTTCAAGTCTGCTTCTCAGCCTTTCTATGATGCCGTCCATTTCTGAAATCTTGTTGTTAATCTTTTGGATTTCTAATTGTTGTCTTTGTATAATTTCTAGTGGTGAATTTATTTTGGCATTTTGTTCCTGCTTTATTTTCCTGAATTCTTCCAATATTTTGTCTGTATTTTCCATGAATTTGTCTATTTTTTCCTCGTGTTTGTCAACTTTCTGCCTCAGCTCTTGGAGAATTCTAAGCATTGGAGTTTTGAATTCCCTGTCAGGTGGTTCTAGTGCATTTTCTTCCACTGGAGAGTCATCTGGTGTTTTATTTTTGATGACTTCTGGGACCATCCTGTCCTGTTTTTGTAAATGTTTTGATATTTTCTGCTCTCTTCAGGGCATTCAGTAGTTATTCTTCTCGTTTATTGACTGTAGATTTGTTTCGTCCTTTTTTTTTTTTTTTAATTTGACTATGTCTGAGCAGGCGGACTGTGTGTTCTTTGTCGTTTGCTTGTCTGTGGGCACAATAATTTTTGCCTCCTTCTCCAATTGGCAGGGTCAGTCACTCAGATATGGTATGGCAGGGCAGGTCTAGCTGAAGGGGAGTTACTGGGACAGGTGGTTTATGGCCTTTACTACAGCCACCAGACCGGGTCGGTAATCAGTGCAGAGCAGGTTCCAGTAGCCCATGCCTGTGCTGCTTGTTGGTGTGATGTCAAGCACACTTTGCAGGTAGGCAGGATGTAGAGGGGAGATTGTTATGTGTGGAGCTAAGATGCATATGAGAGAGAGGAGAGAGGAACAAGAGCCAAAAACATACAAACAATCAAAAAAGAATGCTAGGGGAGCTTTCCATTGGAGTGGAGAGATGAGAGACTATAAAATGAGAAAAACAGAAAGGGGAAGAGGAAGAAAAGAAAAGAAAAGAAAAGAATGAATAAATAAAAATCAGAAAGGTTAAAGAACCACAAAGTTCCCAGGGATCCCACTGGTGCAGCTATGAGGTCTGGGGAAGTCGCTCTCAGGTGTTGCAGTACAGCCTGGCTAGAAGGCATAGAGGTATACAATGCCGGTATTTAGGGAACAGAAAGAGAAGGAAGATTTAGAGAGATGAGAAACTGAGCAATGAAGAAAGACAAAAAGGGAAAAAGACGGAAAAGAAAACAAAACAAATTAAAAAAAAAACCCATAAAAGTCGCCCCCCGAATATATAAAAAAAAAAAAAAAACCAGAAAAGAAATGCTCTCAGGGATCCCTCTGCATGTCTGTGCAAGCCGAGTTGGAAGTCTCCTTGCCATGCAGCACCACCTGGCAAGAAAGGTCTCCCAACTCAAGAAAAGGAAAAGAAAACAACAAACAATTCAAAACAAACAAACAAACAAAAGCCCCGGGATCCCACCAGCACGGCAGCCCAGACCGGGCAGCAGCTCCACACTTGAACGGAGCTCCACAGCCCCTCAGGAAGAAGCAAAGGTGGCACACGGAGCCAGGTATTTGACCGAAAGGAGGGGGAGGTGGCGAGAGGTAAGGACGAAATCAAAAGGAGCAGAAAATAAAGCAACACTAGCAGCTAACAAATGGCACTCAGAGAGCCAGCTAGTGCAGGCCGGTGTTTCTCGGACAAGAGACTGTGTCTGCAGGAAGCAGAGGGGGCCGAGTGTGGGTGAAGAACGGTAGGGAGTGGGAAAGTGTATATCACAAATTACCAGAGCTCTGCAGCTCCTCAGGAAGAAGCGAAGATGGCACACGGAACCAGGTATTTGAGCGAAAGGAGGGGGAGGTGATGAGAGGTAAGAAAGAAATCAAAAGAAGCAGAAAAAAGCAATACCAGCAGCCAACAAACGGCACTCAGAGAGCCGGCCCTTTTGGGTGTGTGGAATCCAAATAGCCGGTGTTTCCCGGTCAAGAGATTGTGGCCACGGGATGCAGAGGAGGCTGAGTCGGGGTGAAGAAGTGTGGGTGGTGGGAAAGCGTATATCACAAATTACCGGTTGTTTTGTCTCCCACTGGATGCTCCGTGAGGCTGCTTTCTCATATCCCCTGTTTGCTGGTCTCTGATAGGAGTCCAAGATGGCGGATCCGTGCTGCGTTAGCTTGTAGGGGACCTCTGCATGAATCTCTCCTCACTCTCTGTTCTCTGTCAGTTTTCTCACTCCATTTGGTGCTTGGCTGAGTTCTTTATCTCTTCATTCGATGTTTTAGGGTTTCAGGATTGTTGTATTCTCTGTTCAGCTTAGTTTTTCAGATCTTTGCTGTGGAGGGACAGCGTGGTGCTTCTGCCTAGAGCGCTATTTTTCCCTACTCGCTGTTTATTTATTTTTTTAAATATTGTACTGGCTATGCAGTTGTATCTCATTAGAATTCTAATTTGCTTTTCCTGATGTCTAAAGAGATTGTATGTTTTCACACGTCTAATAGTTCTCTGGAGCCCTAGTGGCCCAGTGCTTAAAAGCCACAGCTGCTAATCAAAAGGTCGGCAGTTCTAATCCACCAGCCACTCCTTGGAAACCCTAAGGGGCAGTTCTGCTCTGTCCCATATGTTCGCTATGAGTCAGAATCGACTCGATGGCTAGGGATTTGGTTTTGATTGGGTTTTCTGTTGTTGTTGTTGTTGTTTTTAATAGTTCTTTGGGTAGCTGCTTCTGTGCTTTGATTATTTAAGTCCCATTCATTTTTGCATTAGGTATTCTGTCTTTTTCTTATGGAACTTAAAGATTTAAATGAGACCTTTAGCAAACATACGTATTGAAAATATCTTCTCCCACTCAGTGGCTTGATTTTTCCTTTCTTTTTTCTTTTTTTTTAATTGTTGTAGTTTAAATGAAGTTTACATTTCAAGTTAGTCTCCCATACAAAATTGTATACGTACATTGTTATGTGACCCTAATCGCTCACCCCATTATGTGACAGCACACTCCTTCTTTCCATCCCCAACTCCCCATGTCCATTCAACACTTTCTGCCTCCCCATCTCACCTCCGGACAGAAGCTGCCCATTTAGTCTCTTGTATCTTCTTGAGCTAAGAGGCACACTCTTCACGAGTATCACTTTATGTCCCACAGTCCAGTCTGATCCCTGTCTGAAGAGTTGGCCTTGGAAATTGTTGTAGCTCTGGGCTGATAGAGAATCCAGGGGCCAGGCTTTCCAGGGTACCTCCAGTCTTGGTCAGACCATTAAGTCTGGTCTTCTTACTAGAATTTGAGTTCTGCACCCCATTGTTCTGCTGCTCCATTAGGGACTCCCTATTTTGTCCCCTGTGAGGGTGGTCATTGGTGGTAGCCAGGCACCATCTAGTTCTTCTGGTCTCAGGCTGATGAAGTCTCTACTTTATGTGTCCCTTTCTGTGTCTTGGGCTAATACTTTCCCTGTGTCTTTGGTGTTCTTCATTCTCCTTTACTCCAGGTGGTTGGAACCAATCGATGCATCTTAGATGGCCACTCTTGCATTTTTCGTTTCTTACTAGCACTGTTTGATGAACAGAAGCCCTTTTTTTATTTTTACTTTAGTTATCTCGTCTATGAAATGGAGACAACAATATGTTCATGCCTTTTAACTCTCTAAGATATGACAGCAATTAATCTTATAATCTAAATAATATATTCTGATGTACTTTTAAGGCAAACTCTAGAAATAAATGAAGATTCCCTTAACCTGGATCCCACACTGGTTCCCCCTCTCTTTGATCATTGGCTCTCGATGGCCTTCCATTTTTATTTGTCATCATTTTTCTTTTCATGCCTTCACAGCCTTAATCAGATGCCCATTTTTCTGCTGTTAATGTATAGATTTAAAAAAGTCTCAGATTGGCTACTTTTCTCTCCTAAAATAACGTAGAACATTTTTAATGTGTAAAATATAGCAAGTGTCATTTTCCACAATAGCTTCTGGAGTGAAAACTGCCTCAATTCTCCTTCTAATACATCTAGTTGCTTGTATTTTAAGTTATTTATTTACCTGCATAAATCACAGCCTAGGCATTATGTGTCTCTTAAGTTTTATCCTAAACCCCTAAAAATTGGATGTACGGTGAGGGCAATTTAATGTTTGCAGACTCTCAGCAGGTTCAAGAATCTGGAAAGACTTTTTTTTTTAGAACTTTTCTGAGGTTAAAAAAGAAAGCCACTTTTATAGCTCTGTAAAATAGGATTCCCTGCCTGCTACGAAATATTCTTAAATCCCTCCTGCAGCTTCCTTAAAACACTCTATTTAGCTGCTTTTTGCGCTTTGAATAAGCTCATTCTTCAGGGGCATAATTTATTTGTGGAAAGTGTATATTTACTTGATATTGTGTTTTATACCATTTCACAAGGTTTTCTTCTATATATTTTTAATTTCATGTATTCTAATACAAATTTGTCGGTATAAATATTTTCAGGTTTTTCTATGTTGAGGAAAATCTGTGGAAAAAAATCAATGTTTGGATGAAAAACACGTGTGTAATCAAGTAATGTGTGGACCGTACTGACTGCTTCTCCTTTCTAATTGTAGACCTAAAGAAATATAAAATATCGTGATGCCATGGCGGCAGTATTAGATGCTGAAATGCATTGCTCAAGGAAGGCGTGATTGTGTTTCTTGCAGCAATTCTGCAGCTTGGGTGAAGAATCGTTCCTGTGACCCCTAGCACTGTCCTAGTGGAGCCCTAATGGGGCTTCTAATCCTTGTCAGAAGCCAGGATTCAAATAAGATACACAAAGCATTACCAATGATATCCTCTGAGGAAGAGAATGGAGACTGTATGAAGGACAATGCATGTCATTTGGTTTATATAATTCTTTTTTTTCCTATGAAAAGTATATTATAATATTTTAATTAATAAAAAATGATACAGTGATGACTTGAAATTATTATACAAGAAAAGCTTTTGCAAATTGGACCATTGGTAGCATTGTAAGTATTTAATGATCACAAATGCAGGCTTTATGCTAAGAGGCTATTTGAACCACATATTTGAAATGCAATCAAAATACAGCCATGATTAAAAGCACACGCGAAACTTCAAGTACGCTTCTTTGTACATATCGGACACTGGTATAACGTAGCTCTGTCTAAGAATGTTGGAAGGAGTCGGGTAGCTGGCACATGGATGGCATGAGGCCAGCACGCCCATTAGAGAGAGGTGACCGTGGAGATTTGAAGGCTATTTTTAAGCCTCTCCAGATAGAAACCAAATGCATGCTGTCCTTATATCTATCCATGCCATCCTGTAGGAAGGGAAAAGCCAGCCTGGAAGCTTCCAAAGTGTAAACGTCATCTGAGATGATGAGCAAAAGGACAACTGGTGGCCCCTCCTCACAGAGGGGACATCTCTGTCTGACAACATCTGTGAATTGCACTTTCGTCCTAGTGGTCAAGATGAAGGCTATCTTGGCATTGGTAGGTCTGATTTCAGGAGAGCTTGTGTCTTCCTTAGTCCTGAGAGCCACTGTCCGGAGAGCCACCGATGAGGTCTGGGTGCCATGGCCAGTTTATTCTGACAGGTAAGGATGGGAAATGGAACAGCTTAGAGAGTAACTTCTTTGTCATATCCAAAAGGAGGTCCAGCAAACTGATCAGAGAAACTCTGCCTCCCTTACATTGCAATGTGATATTTTTGTGTGACTCTTTGGGCCTGGCTCCCCGAGGCCACTATCAGCTCAGGGATCCTCAAGGGGCAGAAAATCACTCACGATCTACCATTCTGTTCTCACTCTGGGCCACTTTCCCCTGGTCAGTAGTGACAAAGCGTCAGGGTGATAACAGATGACTTTGATATAGGTTTAACAAAGTAAACCAAACCTGTTGCAATCAAGCTGATTCCAACTCATAGTGACCCTGTAGGACAGAGGAGAACTGCCCCATAGGGTTTCCAAGGCTGTAACCCTTAAGGAAGCTGACTGCCACATCCTTTTCCCGCAGAGAAGATGGTGAGTTCAAACCGCCAACCTTCCGGTTAGCAGTGGAGCACTTACTTAACCACTGCACCACTAGGGCTCCTTGATATTGACTTAGAAGTATATATGTGTGTATATATATACATATACACATGCATGCATATATATATACATATATATATATATATACCAGTTACTATGGAGTCAATTCTGTCTCACATGGCCCGACGCATGTCAGAGTAGAATTGTGCTCTATAAGTTTTTCAATGGCTGATTTTTCAAAAGTAGATCTCTAGTCCTTTCCTCCAAGGTGTCTGTGGGTGGACTCAAACATCCATCCTTTTGGCTAGCAGCAAAGCATGTTGACCATTTGCACCATGCAGAGAATATATATATATATATATAAATATATATATATATACACACACATATCCATTCTGTTCATACCTGTTGAAAAGGTAAAAAGCACAGCCTCGTGCTGAAAGGGGTGTGCGACATTTCACCATAATATCACGTAAAATTCTGCCCTAGTCTTTGTGGCTGATGGAGGAGTCCAGCCAACACACAATACACAATACTTCCTCCTGCCCTGGGCTGGGCCTGGCACCTGCTTGAGCACAAAAAGGAGGTTTCTCCTGGGTAGAATATCCGAGACTTGCATGCCTCCACCATCAAAACTCTCTTACACTCACTAATGCACGCGATAGGTAAGTCACTCAATCATTAGCTGTCAAGTCATTTAAAAAAAAAACAAAAACCCATCCACGTTTGTGATGAATTTACAGCATTTGGACTGTAGGGGGTGCAAGAGTTCCATTTCAACTCTTCAGGACCTCCTGTTTCCGGGGGTCCGATCCCACATTGAATAGGCCTTTATCACCACAACAGAGCGAGCTTTGCTATGAATCCAGCCCTCTAAGAAAGGGGATCAAATCAGCATGCGTTTTGACAGTGTAAGCTGCAATCTTAGACTCAAAGCTGTGAGTGAGAGCTCAGAAAAGGAGCAAGCTTGTATTCATCCCGTGAATCGCCCCACAAGAATTCCCCTCTGCCAAATCTGTGGGATCAGTTCAGTTGATTACAAGACTTCCTTACCCTGGACATGAATGCACAAACTGCTTGCTTTTGTAAAGGAAAACACAGCAGAGAGGCTGTCTTGGCAGAAGAAAAGGGTGATCAAAGCCCCCTGGAAATGGATGAGTGCTGAGGAATCATTGGCTACTTTGAGGCCCAGTGCACAGTTATGATACATGCACTACATGACTGCATGGTATGCTCTACAATTCACATTCAGATAAGTGCTTACACACACGTCGGAGGCCACCAGCATTCATAAACAGTTCAGTCCTCATGCCCAGCACTGCCCATACCTCTACCCCATCTACAGCTGAGTTGGTTCTCCAGCCCACTCTCCCAAAGGATGGGCCAAACTTGGAGTCATTGCACAGAAGAGGATCAAGGATGAGACCAAAAAGAATGGCCTTGGAGAGACCAGAGTCTACCTCCTGATCAGAGAATGGGGTAGCCTGCTTCCAGACCAGCTGAACACCTTTATAAAGAGGACAAGCTACTCCTAACAGGGCCGTGAGGAGTAACATCAGAGATTCGCTGTTGACAATTTTTTACATTGTAGGTCTCTAGGAACCCATATTATTAAAGTTTTGTCACAGTTTTTCTATGAAATTGAAATCTACTTGGGGATGTGATTTGAAAATATGTATTTTTGAATACTCCATAACAGGCCCCAAACAAAGGCCTGGTGATCTACTTCCAAAAAACAGTTAAAGAAAACCCTACATATCACAATGACCTGATCTGCAAGTGATGCCGAGGACGGCACAGGACCGGGCAGTGCTCTGTTCCGTGGTTCATGGGGTCACCATGAGTTAGGGACTGACTTAATGGCACCTAGCTACAACAACATAAGGGCCCCTGCCCCTTTTGGAGTGATGGTTATAGAAATCATTTGTGACCAGATCTTCGAAACGTTTTTTGCGTATCTTATACAGAGAAGCTGGTATTACCGATCCGTGAAAGAAGCAAAATCTTTGCTGTTGGGATTGTATCTAAACCTGGTTGTGAAAATCCTTCTTCCTTTTGAGTTTTTACACAAATCATACTGACTGGTAACAGTCTATACATTCATGGTATATGAATATGTGTGTTTGTGTGTGTCCATGGTGGGGCAAGGGCTCTAGTACAGGGAACCCAGATGAGAAATCTAGACTTTACAGTGTAAACCCAGGCCCAGGCTTTCATAATGAGCCACCTCTTTCCACTAGAAGAGAGTAAGAACATGTGTTGTCCAGAGTGATTGGGATATCATTGGCAAAGGAGCACCTTAAACTCCTTTTCTAGGCCTACATGCACCACCCTTTGTCCCTGAGCTCTGTCCCACCCCACTCGCTACCTCCCTGCTACGTGCAGACCCCTGACATCTCCTGTCAGAAGCTTCCAGAGGGTCCACTCTCAGCCTTCATCTTCACAGACTGACTCTCGCACCTGGAGTGCCACTGCCAGGCGTTAGACAGCAGAGCTTCCCAACAGGAAGACTTCTCTAAAAAGAAGTCCCTGTCTGAGGTGATCTTTAAACCTTAAACCAAAAACATGCCCTGAAGTCTTTACAAAACCAAACAACACTTAAGTTTAATTAGTAGAGAACGTCAGCCTTGAGCACTGTGCCCTTTTAAGAACCATCTATATGGGATCAAGTTGACAACAGCAACTTGAAAGATTAGATACGAAGCTTAGGGGCAGGGAGTTTATGTTAATGAAGGAAGAACAATTTGGAAAAAGAGGATGAGAAGGGTTGCACAGCTTGAAGAATGTAATCAATGTCACTGAATTATAAGTGTAGAAATTGTTGAATTGGTGCATGTTCTGCTGTGTATATTCTCAACAACATCAACAAAAAATAAAATAAATTTAAAAAAAAGAAGTCCCCCACACAAATGACGAAAGGGAAGCAGCTGGGCCATACAATCCACTTACTCTTGAAGGAAGGCGTATGAAGGCTGACTGTTGGCAGGTGGTTGAGGACAGGTCCAACGACTTAAAAAAAAAAAAAATCCATTGCCATCAAGTTTATTCTGACATATAGCAACCCTGGAGGACAGAAGCCGACTGCCACATCTTTATCTTACTGAGTGGCTGGTGGGTTTGAATCACTGACTTTTCAGTTAGTAGGTGTCATGGATTGAATTGTATCCCCCCAAAATATCTGTCAACTTGGTTAGGTTAGGATTCCCAGTATTGTATGATTGTCTACCATTTTGTCATCTGATGTGATTTCCCTATATGTTGTAAATCCTATCACCATGATGTTAATGAGATGGATTAAAGGCAGTTATACTGACGAGATCCACAAGATTAGATAGTGTCTTAAGCCAATCTCTTTTGAGATATAAAAGAGATAAAAGTAAAGGGAAGCGAGCAGAGAGAAGAGACCTCATACCACCAAGAAAGCAGCACTGGGAGCAGTGGGTGTCTTTTGGACCTGGCTTTCCTGTGTGGAGAAGCTCTGAGTCCAGGGAAAGACTGATGACAAGGACCTTCCTCCAGAGCCAACAGAGAAAGCCTTCCCCTGGAGCTGATGCCCTGAATTTGGACTTCTAGCCTACCAGACTGTGAGAGAATAAACTTCTGTTTATTGAAGTTATCCACTTGTGGTATTTCTGTTACACTAGCACTAGATAACCAAGACAGTAGCTGAGCTCTTTAACCATTTCGTGCTCATGGATCCCTCTAGGGACCAAGTATTTTTCTTCCTCTGAAGGCTTATTGGGAAGCTACTGTACCATTGACAGTGTGGGCTGCCACAAAGCAGGGGTCTTTATGAAGAAACAAGAATGTGCTGCAAATTACTGTTTTTATAGGGTATTGTATGAGGTGTCTGAATTTTGGGTAAGAAAAATAGAAATTTTGAAAATTTTATTGTTTTACCCATATGTACCACTAGACCCCAGTAGGGCCTCTGGGATATAACTAGTGGTACTTCATATGTACCACTAAACATTTATTGTAGGCTTGTGGAAGGGCACAAGAAAAAAAAGAATCCATACTACCTACCAAAAATTCAGACACAAGCAATGATTCAGCATGCTTCCATTCATAAAAACAAGTGGTATCAACAAACAATTTAAAACACAAAAAATTGATTCACAAAAGGGTTAACCACCATGCCACCAGGGCTCCTCACAGGTACCACCACTTATTTTTTTGCCATCCTTCATGACGTGTCCATGATGTGTGTTCTCATAGCAGAACATGAAGTAGATATTAATGTTTTGTGCTTGTATGTTAATAATGCACCTTAGCAAATGGAAGATAAACTAGCCCCTAATTTAGATGGCAAGTTGATCCTTCTCAAAAGTGCAAATGATATTTAAGTCACATACAAAAAAATAAAATAAAATAAACAGAACCCATTGCTGTCGAGTTGATTCCAACTCATAGCAACCCTATAGGACAGAGTAGAACTGCCCCATAGGGTTTCTAAGGCTGTAATCTTTATGGCCACCACTCATCTGTCAGTTTGTCATACTGTGGTGACTTCAGTGTTGCTGTGATGCTGGAAGCTATGCCACCAGTATTTCAAATACCAGCAGGGTCACCTATGGTGGACAGATTTCAGCAGAGATTCCAGACTAAGGCAAACTGGGAAGAAGGACCTGGCGATCTACTTCTGAAAAATTGGCCAGTGAAAACCTTATGAATGGCAGTGGAACATTGTCTGATATAGTGCTAGAAGATGAACCACTCAGATTGGAAGACACTTGAAATATGACTGGGGAAGAGCTGCCTCCACAAAGTAGAGTTGACATTAATGACATGGGTAGAGTAAAGCTTTCAGGACCTTCATTTGCTGATGTGGCACGACTAAAAATGAAAAGAAACAGCTACAAACATCCTTTAATAACTGGAGCTTGGAATTACAAAGTATGAATCTAGGAAAATTGGAAGGCATCAAAAATGAAATGGAATGCATAAACATCAATATCCTAGGCATTAGTGAGCTGAAATGGACTGGTATTCGTTATTTTCAATCAGACAATCATATGATCTACTATGCTCAGAATGAAAAATTGAAAAGCAATGGTGTTGCATTCATCATCAAAAATAACATTTCAAGATCTATCTTGAAGTACAATGCTGTCAGTGATATGATACTATGCCAGAGATTGCAGGATAAAATTTTGCAAGACCAATGACTTATACATTGAAAAT
Organism: Trichechus manatus latirostris; assembly: GCF_000243295.1. NCBI lineage: Eukaryota > Metazoa > Chordata > Mammalia > Sirenia > Trichechidae > Trichechus > Trichechus manatus. Next base: position 7,620,893 of record NW_004444008.1, read on the forward strand.
AACTTTTTTCAATAACATAAACAGCGACTATACACGTGGACCTCACTGTGGAAAGAGATGATGGAGAAACTCAATATCATCACTCAGAACAAGGCCAGGAGCCGGTTGCAGAACAGACCATCAATTGCTCATGTGCAAGTTCAAGTTGAAGCTGAAGAAAATTAGAACAAGTCCATGAGAGCCAAAGTACAACTTTGAGTATATGCCACCTGAATTTAGAGATCATCTCAGTAATAGATTTGACACATGAACACTAATGACTGAAGACCAGACGAGTTGTGAGATGACATCAAGGACATCATACATGAAGAAAGCAAAAGGTCATTTGTAAAAATGGCATGGGAGCAGTGTCTGACCTTCTTGTCTAACATCACAAGGGGGTAGGAATCATTATTAGCATCAACAGCCCAAGGTTGATTCCCACGAGGCAGCGGTCAGACAGACCTCTTTTCTCCAATCTTTTTATCAATTTTGATACCAACTGTCCCTTCCATGGCACCCTCTACTTCTCTGCTGTGTTTGATAATTCGTTGCAATGCCCACACAGAACTCATAGATCATACTCACGATTATGGTGTTTATTAGGGAAGTAGTAGGTTGCAATTCAAGATCAGAAGTGACTCAGGATATGGTTCTTCAATCAGGATAGCCTCTTCTCAGCCATGCTGGAAGACAGGCCCCTCACTGGCCCTCAGACTCTTGGCCTTCAGCCCCTCTGGCTTCTTTGGCCCCTTGGGCTGGCCCAACCTATGCTCTACTCAGGCAAATGTTACAAAGCTCCTTTAGCTCCGCCAATAAGTGCCTAGAGGCGCCCCACTCTGCCAGCAAGCTTTATGCTTGAAGGTCCTCAGCTCTCTTGCTTCATGCGTCAGCAAGCCTACCTCCACCAAGTGCCTGGAGGCACCCTACTCCACCAGCAAGGCTCCTACCAGAAGACATGCAGCTTTCTAGCTCTGTGACCAGGAAGCCCAACACGTCATCTCTTGCCAGTGTCCTGGTTCTGTTGCCTCTGCTGCCGGTGGGCTCTGCTGCTGCTTCTCACCATTTTTCACCGTCTTCTGTGTAACAGCTCTCTCTGTGTCTGTCTCCTGAGTCTAGGAGATTCTCAGTGCAGGATCCTGAGTCCAAAGGATCCACTCCCCTCCTAGCTCTTCTTTCAGGTGGTATTGAGGTCCCCCTCTGCTCTATGATTGTCTCTCTTTTAAGCCTAGGCGGATGGTAAAGCTGACCAATCCCTTCATTAGGGTTCCACACACCTTATTTGCATGATCCCAACCCCACAGGGTCCTATGTCCATTATTTGCATTATTAGAAAGCTGGGCAATCCCTTGTTGGGCCACAAGGGCCTTATTTGCATAGTCCCACTCAATAGTTGTGATGGAGTCACAAAGACTATGGACAGAAGGGCCATATTAAGTAATTTACTGCACCACATCATCAAAAGGACAGAAAAGAAAGAAAAAGCCAAGGTGAATGTCAGGAAAGACTCTGAAACTTGCTCTTGCACGTAAAGTAACTAAAGGAAGAAATGACAAAGTAAAAGATCCGAACACAAGATTGCAAAGAGTGGCTCAAGAAGACAAAGTATTACAGTGAAATGGGCAAACACCTGGAGTTAGAAAACCAAAAGGAAAGAACACACTCATCATTTCTCAAGCTGAAAGAACTGAAGAAAAATTCAAGCCTCAAGTTGCAATAGTGAAGGATTCTACGGGCAAAAAATTGAATGACGCAAAAAACATAAAAAGAAGTTGGAACCACTATACAGAGTCACTGTACCAAAAAGAATTGGTTGACACTCAACCATTTCAAGAGGCAGCACATGATCAAGAACCCATGGTATTGAAGGAAGAGGTCCAAGCTGCACTGAGGGCATTGGAGAAAAACTAGGCTCCAGGAATTGACAGAATACCAACTGAGATGTTTCAACAAATGGATGCAACTTTGGAAATACTCATCTATGCCAAGAAATTTAGAAGACAGCTACCTGGCTAACAGACTGGAAGAGATACATATTCATGCCCGTTCCAAAGAAAGGTGATCTAATGAAATGTGGCTATTAATAGCACATGCAAGGAAAATTATGCGGAAGATAATTAAAAAAGGGCTGCATCAGTACACAGAGAGGGCACTGCCAAAAATTCAAGCCAGATTCAGAAGAAGACATGGGACCATAGATATCATTGCTGATGTCACATGGATCTTGGCTGAAAGCAGAGAATACCAGAAAGATGTTTACTTGTGTTTTATTGACTATGCAAAGGCATTGAACTGTGTGGATCATAACAAATTATAGATAATGTTGTGAAGAATGAGAATTCCAGAACACTTAATTGTGATCACGAGGAACCTGTCACATAGACCAAGGATCAGTCTTTGAACAGAACAAGGTGATACTGCATAGTTTAAAATTAGGAAAGGTGTGTGTCAGGGTTGTATCCTTTCACCATACTTATGCAATCTGTATGCTGAGCAGATAATCTGAGAAGCTGGACTCTATGAAGAAGAATGCAGCATCAGGATTGGAGGAAGACACATTAACAACCTGTGATATGCAGATGACACAACCTTGCTTGCTGAAACTTAAGGGGACTTGAAGCACTTACTGATGAAGATCAAAGACTATATAGCCTTCAGTATGGATTTCACCTTAATATAAAGAAAACAAAAATCCTCACAACTGGACCAATAAGCAACATCATGATAAACAGAGAAAAGATTGAAATTGTAAAGGATTTCATTTTATTTGCATCCACAATCAATGCTCATGGAAACAGCAATCAAGGTATCAAATCACGTATTGCACTGGGCAAATCTGCTGCAAGAGACCTCTTTAAAGTGTTAAAAAGTAAAGATGTCACCTTGAGGACTAAAGTGTGCCTGACCCAAGCCATGGTGTTTTCAGTCGCCTCATATGCATTCAAAACCTGGACAATGAATAAGGAAGACGAAAGAAGAATTGAAGTATTTGAATTATGAGGTTGGCAAAGAATGTTGAATGTACCATGGACTGCCAGAAGGATGAATAAATCTGTCTTGAAAGGAGTACATCCAGTATGCTCCTTAGAAGGGGGATTGAAGTCTCGCATACTGTCTTAGTCATCTAGTGCAGCTATAACAGAAATGCCACAAGTGGATGGCTTTAACAAAGACAAGTTCATTTCCTCACAGTAAAGTAGGTTGAAAGCCCAAATTCAGGGCATCAGCTCCAGGGAAAGACTTTCTCTCTCTGTCGGCCTTCTCATCGATCTTCCCCCGGACTAGGAGCTGCTCGGAGCAGGGACCCCAGGTCCAAAGGACACGCTCTGCTCCTAGCACTGCTTTGTTGGTGGTGTGATGTCCCCCATCTCTGCTCGCTTGCCTTTCCTTTTTATCTCTTGAGAGATAAAATGGGGTGCAGGCCACACCCTAGGGAAAGTCCCTTTACATTGGATCAGGGATATGACCTGGGTAAGGCTGTTACAATCCCACCCTAATCCTCTTTAACATACAATTACAATCACAAAATGGAGGACAACCACACAATACTGCGAATCATGACCTAACCAAGTTGACACATATTTTTGAGGAACACAATTCAATCCATGTCACATAGTTTGGACATGTTATCAGGAGTGACTAGTCTCTGGAGAAGGACACCATGTTTGGTAAAGTAGATGGTCATCGAAAAAAAGGAAGACCTTCAGGAGATGGATTGACACAGTGGCTGCAACAATGGGCACAAACACAGAAATAATTGTGAGGATGGTGCAGGACCGGGCAGTGTTTTGTTCTAGTGTGCATAGGGTCACCATGAGTTGGAACTGCCTTGACGGCACTTAACAACGGCAACAGCAATCTTTATGGAAGCTTACTGCCATGTCATTATCCCGTGGAGCTGCTGATGGGTTCCAACCTCAAACTTTTGGTTCAAAGCCAAACACTTAACCACTGTGCCACCAGGTCCAAGGACTACAGGGAGGAATAAGAATGCATTTGCAATCTCAGCATAAAAGATCCTTGGCTTGTGAGAAATATTTGAGTTCCCGGGGCACAGGCTCTTCAGAGATGGCTACTCAGCACATTTGGAGAGCACCAGGCTTGGGTAAGTGCTTAAGTCCTCAGAGCACTTAAGAAAATGAACAAAGGCTTTATCTGCTTTTCAGTCTTAAATAATGAGTCAGAAGGGATTACAGCCAAAAGAAGGAGAACGAAAATAATGAACCTGTTTGTGATGACAGAAATAAGAACTTAAGCAAAAATACTTCACTTATTGTATTGTATCAGATTCTCAAACTAACTGTATTGTTTAAAATAAATGACAACTGTTCAATAACTGTCTTTCCAGGTAGAATAGCTGGGGTTTGGCTAATAACTGATAAAATGAATGCAAATCACTGATTGATATTCAAGGCAGAGGGTAATGATGGCCATATCACTTGGGCATAGAAGAGGGGGTAAAAGGCTGTTAAAAGATAGGGAGCGTTGCTATATGACATTGTGTAAGGAACCAGGGATTTCTGTTCTCACAGATGTTTACAGGTAACATGGATGGCAAGAATTGTAAAAGCTATAATGAATCTTGTAACTTGGTTTATAAGGAAAGAAAATAATAAGAACATCTTTATGTCCTTCTTACTAACCCTTTCCCATATGCCTCTGAACTGACACTAAAAAAGAATAAAGCCATAAATATTAGATAATCTTTAAATTTTATTCTTGGGTCATCTGGTTCCTTTTTTTTGTTTGTTTGTTTTTTTTTATTTCACTTTACTAGAATGGTATCAGTAACTTCTTGCACAGAAGGTCAGGCTGAATTCAGGGAAATATGACTGCCAGCATGTGCTGTGTGCATGAGACTAGTGGGTAAATGCAGCTATTTTAGGGTTCACAGCTGTGGGTCGGACTGGCTCTAATCAGCAGAAATAAGATTCTCTGCCCAGTGGCCGAACTCCGTCGGAGAAAGTGACCCCGTAACTGTGTCCAATCAACAAATCGACACTTAGAAGGAAATAGCTGCACCTGGGAAACTTTCTTTATGCTTTTCATAATACACGGAATCATTGATTCCAAGGTGGCTCTCTAAATCATACTGACATGCTTTTCTCAACCCAATTGCTTATTTTATTATCTAAGAGTTGCTTCAGTTGAGCGCTGGTATTTTAACCCATCTACAGCCACTGAGCCCAATGCTGAGTCAGTTCCCTTTGCTCTGTCCAGCAGGGGGCTGAGTGGATTTGGATCAGGTTTGTCTCTGCCCCAGAGGAGGAGGCAGGTGCTCAGCTCTGATGTTGGCTGGTCTGGGGTACAGCTCTGAAGCAAATCCAACCCTGGCAAGAAGGAGGGTGACTTTTCTTCCTGTTGCTATGACACTTAAGTTATTCCAACCACAGTCAACCCAAGATTCAGATGGATTTCTAGCCCTTCCTGAACCCCCTAAACCACAGTGTCTTATGTAGTGTTTTTTAGAAAGCGCAGCAATGGGTCCTTTTGAAATCAATTTTTATAAATTTAATACATAGCCATGTCTTTGATCCATTTTTATTCCTATAAAAGGACATCTGAGGATGCAAATGGCTCATTAATATTTCAAAATGGTGCATGTGGATCCTACAAAGGTGATATAACTGTGCCTTTGTTTTCGAAATTCTCTTTCAAAGATAAATTGTTATTTTGAACCATGTTTGATATTCAAACTAGTCTGTAAAGAATACTAATTAAATCAACAAAAGAGGTTTTTTCTGTTAAGTATTAATAGAGGAGGCTTGGTGACAAAGTGGTTAAGAGCTCAGCTCCTAAGAGGTTGGCAATTTGAATCCACCAGTCACTTCTTGGAAACCCTATGGGGGCAGTTGAACTCTGTCCTGTGGGTTCCCTAGGAGTCATGACGAGACTTGATGGCAAGGCGTTTGTTTGTTTTTAATTAATAGAGGTGTAAACGAATTTTGGATGGGAATTTGCATGCTGCTGAAGATCCACTATCACGCAGACAATAAGATGTCTTATGTTTATAACATACGAGCAATCATTGCATAATCTATTGGACACATTAAGGTGAATTTTCAACTTGCTTTACATTCTTCAAATGTAGATGCTACTATTTTCTTAAAAAGCAGTTTGTAAAAACGGGCAAATATTTTGCCCCAAGTTTGCAAATATTTTTCAGGGAGTTACCAAAAATAGTTTGCAATTATTCTGAAACATGCAAGAGGGGGAGGAAAAAGAGGGGTAAACCCATTCCTGTTGTCATCCAGTCGATTCTGACTCATAAAACCCTACAGGACAGAGTAGGACTGCCCCACAGTGTTTCCAAGATTGCCATATTTCTACACAAATAACGAGCACCTTCTACATTTGTTTGCCAACTGTGCTCTCCTCTGACTAAGTATGTGTTTTTGTAAGCTTGTTATGCTAATTTTTTATAGCAAGACGTAAAAAAAAATTGCCTAGCTGCACTTAGGAAAATACCTCATGGGCAGCTGGCAAAAAAATGTAGAAGATGCTTGTCATTTGCATAAAAATATGGTCATCTTTATGGGAGCAGACTGTCCCATCTTTCTTCTGCAGAACAGTTGGTAGGTCCAAACTGTTGACCTTTCAGTTAGTAGCCAAACACTTAACCACTGCATCACCAGGGTTCCTTGAGGGGTAAACCAACCAAACCAAACCCATTGCCATCCAGTTGATTTTGACTCAGAGCAGCTCTATAGGAAAGAGTAGAACTGCCCCTTAGAGTTTCCAAGGAGCAACTGGTGGATTCAAACTGCTGAACTTTGGTTAGCAGCCGAGCACTTAACCACTGTGCCACCAGGACTTCGAGGGGTGAGCAGAGAGGCAGTGAATAAGGCAAAGAGGAGAAGTAAGACCATGACAACAAGAGACAGAGGCAAATTCAGGGATAGAGCCAAATGGAAGTTGAAAGGGAGAGAAAGCAAGAATCTTCGTGGTGCAAAAAAAGTGTTTTTTTTTAATTGAGAATAAAGCCTTTTTATTTTCCTTCAGATTGCCTTTAGCACAGATATCATAGAATAATGACTCTATTGCTAGTGTTTTCTAGCAAGGAAAGAACATTTCACTACTTTAAGTGGAAAGAAACAAACAAGAAAAAAAGTAAGGACTCTCCTAGCAGGTGAGTGTGCTTGATAGAAATGATCAGAAATGAGTCACGGCACCACCAGGGGCTGATCCACTCCAAAAGGAACCTCACACAATGCCTTGGAATCATGGATGCATCTCAGATATGCCTGAGACAGACTGGAGAGGGTTCACTGAGATGACGGACATGCCTGGACCAGAGCAGTGGATGCCTTCTGTGCACGCAGTTACATCCGCTTTGTAAGGACGCCCGAAGTACCAAGTCCACAAACACTGGACTGGAAGGAGAGTGGTTTTATACGCGCATTTCCGAGTTTTTATTTATTTTAACCACCACTTGTCTGTCAGTGTATCGTACTGTGGTAGCTTGCGTGTGACTATGATACGAGAATCTATGCAACTGGTATTTTGAATACCAGCAAATACACCACTCATGGTGGACAGGTTTCAGCAGAGCTTCCAGACTAAGACAGACTAGGAAGAAAGGCCTGGTGATCTGCTTCTGAAAAATCAGCCAATGAAAATCCTATGGATCACAACAGAGCATTGTCCGATATAGTGTTGAAAGATGAGCCACCTAGGCTGGAAGACACTCAAAATGCACAGTATGAGGATAAAGGTAAAATTAAAAAAAAAAAAAAAGATGCTATTGAGTCCATTCCGACTCATAGCAACCCTATAGGACAGAGTAGAACTGCCCCACAGAGTTTCCAAGGAGCGACTGGTGGATTCAAACTGTTGACCTTTTGGTTAGCAGCCAAGCTCTTAACCACTGGGCCACCAGGGCTTCAAAGTAAAGTTGGGTCTGTTGATTTTCTTCCTGCCCCATGGATCTGATAATTATGAGGTTGAATTGTCTATTCTATGCCATCTTTATGCTCCTGTTTCCTTGTTACCCATCTAAATCCTGTGTTTGCTTCAAGGTCAAGGGTAAGGCCCACCCCCATATTATACCTCATCTATTTTAGGCATATCTGAACATAATGCAAACATGTTGAATTATGCAGTGAATCTTCATTTTCTCTGTCATGACCAGAATGTAATCTCCATAAGGAGACTGGTCACTGATGGATCCCAGCATCTAGAATAGTGCCTGGCACAAAGTAGGGACTCAGTAATTAAGCACTGAATGAATGGAGGAGCTTCTAGTGCCTATGCACCATCTCGTCATCCCAGAGTGATTTCTGCAGGTGAATGACAGTGGAAGGATGCAAAATCTAAAATGCCAAACAAATAAGATTATTGTTACCTGTATACTGTATATCACTTCTCTCCCCCTTTCCCAGCATGAGGCTCTTCTGTTTCTATTAAAATTTAACTAAATGTTCCTTGGAAATTCATGGATGATTGCAGAACTCCACTCAAAAAGAGGAATACTCAACTGGAACCTTGAAGGTAATTTTCATTAAGCATGTTGTTTGATAGCATGCAAACAGATGGGAGGAAAGCATCTTTATCTCCTCCTTATGGTGCACTGGAAATAAAAAGTTAGAAAGTTGTCGTAAGATGAGGTCTATAATTAAAAACAATTTAGGTTGATTTAACGGTTGGTTAAGCAAGTCTTTCAGTTCCTCTTTGCATCGTCAGAGACTAAGAAGGAAGCTTCCTCTCAGATTGTTAATTATTCATTTTTATTATAGTCATGGCACTTAAGATTTTCTTTGTGCTTTAGTCTTCCCTGTAATTAAATGTTATAGTTAAAACGTTTATTTCTGCCTTGCCAAAGTCTTCCTTTTAAACCTTCTAGCAGGAAAACTACCTCTACTTGTAATTAGGAATTTATAGTAAAGCCAAGTCTGCAAATTTCTGATGGCATCCCCCACTCTGCTCCCAATGGGGCATTATCAAGTACTATCCACTGCCTCCATGTATCGAGTTACTCAACAACTTCCTCCATGCATGGAGTCCCTCAACAACTGCCTCCATGTATGGAGTCCCTCAACAACTGCCTCCATGTATGGAGTCCCTCAACAACTGCCTCCATGTATGGAGTCCCTCAACAACTGCCTCCATGTATGTCAAAATCAACTGTAATTACACCATCAAGAGAAATAAAGAGAATTTGTTGTAGGCATAGATGTATCCTGAATATATTTTTTTAAAATCTGTGTTACCAAATTCTTCTGTACTGTGAAGCATTTTCCCCAATATGAAAATATAGAGGTTGTTATTTAATTGCTGAATAGAAACTTCTGTTAAGGATGAATTAAGATTATTTAACCATCACTTATTATTAGATATAGATGTTGTTTAAAATGTATTTGTTATAAGTAATGATGTTTTGATTAACTTTGAAAATTCACAAATGTTTGTATCTCTGATTATTTCATCAGCATGTATTTCTTCTTCCTAGAAGAAGGACCTGGCAGTCTACTTCTGAAAAGAATTAGCCAGCGAAACCTTATGAATAGCAGTGGAACATTGTCTGATATAGAGCCAGAATATGAGCCCCCCAGGTTGGAAGGCACTGAAAAGACAACTAGGGAAAAGCTGCCTCCTCAAAGTAGAGTCGACCTAAATGATGTGGATGGAGTCAAGCTTTTGGGACTTTCACTTGCTGATGTGGCATGACTCAAAATGAGAGGATACAGCTGCAAATATCTATTAATAATCGGAACATGGAATGTACAAAGTATGAATCTAAGAAAATTGGAAATTGTCAAAAATGAAATGGAACACATAAACATCAATATCCTAGGCATTAGTGGGCTGAAATGGACTGGTATTGACCACTTGAATCAGACAATCATATGGTCTACTGTACCAGCAATGGTACTTGAAGAGGAATGACGTTGCATTCATTGTCAAAAAGAATATTTCAATATCTATCCTGAAGTACAAAGCTGTCAGTGACAGGATCATATACATACACCTACAAGGAAGACCAGTTAATATGACTATTATTCAAATTTACCCATCAACCACTAAGGCCAAACATGAAGACATTGAAGATTTTTACCAACCTCTGCAGTCTGAAATTGATCAAACATGCAATCAGGATGCATTGATAATTATTGGTGGTTGGAATGTGAAAGTTGGAAATGAAGAAAAAGGATTGGTAGTTGGAAAATATGGCCTTGGTGATAGAGACGATGCCAGAGATTGAATGATAGAATATTGCAAGACCAATGACTTCTTCATCTCAAATACCTGTTTTCACCAACATAAATGACAACTATACACGTGGAACTCATAGATGGAATACACAGGAAGCAAATCGACTACATCTGTGGAAAGAGACAATGGAAAACCTCAATATCATCAGTCGGAACAAGGCCAGGGACTGCAGAACAGACCATCAGTTGCTCATATTCAAGCTCAAGTTGAAACTGAAGAAAATTAGAACAAGTCCATGAGAGCCAAAGTATGACCTTGAATATATCCCACCTGAATTTAGAGACCATCTCAAGAACAGACTTGTTGCTTTGAACACTAATGACCGAAGACCAGACGAGTTGTGCAATGACATCACAGACATCATACATGAGGAAAGCAAGAGGTCATTAAAAAGACAGCAAAGAAAGAAAAGACCAAAATGGTTGTTAAAAGAGACTCTGAAACTTGGTCTTGAACATCGAGCAGCTAAAGCAAAAGGAAGAAATGATGAAATAAAAGAACTGAACAGAAGATTTCAAAGGTGACTCGAGAAGACGAAGTCAAGTATTATAAAGACGTATGCAAAGATCTGGAGATAGAAAACCAAAAGGGAAGAACATGCTCAGCATTTCTCAAGCTGAAAGAACTGAAGAAAAAATTCAAGCCTCAAGCTGCAATAGTGAAGGATTCTATGGGGAAAATATTAAACAATGCAGGAAGCATTAAAAGAAGGTGGAAGGAATACAGAATCTTTATACCAAAATGAACTGGTTAACGTTCAACCATTTCAAGGGATAGCGTATGATCAGGAACTGATGGTACTGAAGGAAGAAGTCTAAGCTGCATTGAAGGCATTGGCAAAAAGTAAAGCTCCAGGAATTGATGGAATATCAATTGAGATGTTTCAACAAACAGATACAGTGCTGGAAGTGCTCACTTGTCTATGCCAAGAAATTTGGAAGACAGCTAGCTGGCCAACCAAGTGGAAGAGATCCATATTTATGCCTATTCCCAAGAAAGGTGATCCAACCAAATGTGGGAGTTACCGAACAATATCATTACTATCACATGCAAGTAAAATCTTGCTGAAGATCATTCAAAAGCTGCTGCAGCAGTATATCAACAGAGAACTGCCAGAAATTCAGGACAGATTCAGAAGAAGACATCGAACCAGGGATATCATTGCTGATGTCAGATGGATCCTGGCTGAAAGCAGAGAATACGAGAAGGGTGTTTACCTGTGTTTTATTGACTATGCAAAGGCATTTGACTGTGTGGATCATAACATAGCATGGATAACATTGGGAAGAATGGGAACTCCAGAACACTTAATTGTGCTCATGAGTAACCTGTACACAGATCAAAAGGCAGTTAATCAAATAGAACAAGAGGATACTTTATGGTTTAAAGTCACGAAAAGTGTGCCTCAGGGTTGTATCCTTTCATCCTACCTATTCAACCTATATGCTGAGCAAATATTTTCAGAAACTGGACTATATGAAGAAGAACGGGGCATCAGGATTGGAGGAAAACTCATTAACAACCTGCATTATGCAGATAACACAACCTTGCTTGCTGAAAGTGAAGAGGACTTGAAGCACTTACTGATGAAGATCAAAGACCACAGCCTTCAGTATGGATTACACCTCAACATAAAACAAAAATCCTCATAACTGGACCCATAAGCAACATCATGATAAATGGAGAAAAGATTGAAGTTGTGAAGGATTTCATTTTACATGGATCCACAATCAACACGCATGGAAGCAGCAGTCAAGAAATCAAAAGACGCATTGCATTGGGCAAATGTGCTGCAAAAGACCTCTCTAAAGTGTTGAAAAGCCAAGATGTCACCTTGAAGACTAAGGTGCGCCTGACCCAAGTCATGGTATTCTCAATTGCATCATATGCAGGCGAAAGCTAGACAATGAATAAGGAAGACTGAAGAAGAATTGACGCCTTTGAATTGTGGTGTTGGCAAAGAATATTGAACACACCATGGACTGCCAAAAGAAGGAACAAATCTGTCTTGGAAGAAGTACAACCAGAGTGCTCCTTAGAAGCAAGGATGGCAGGACTATGTCTTACTTTGGACGTGTTGTCAGTAGGGATCAGTCCCTGGAGAAGGACATCATGCTTGGTAAATACAGGGTCAGTGGAAAAGAAGAAGACCTGCAATGAGATGGATTGACACATGGCTGCAACAATGGGCTCAAGCATAACAACTACTGTGAGCATGGCGCTGGACCGGACAGTGTTTCGTTCTGTGGTACGTAGGGTATGAGTCGGAACCCACTCGAAGGCACCTGACAACAACAACAACATGCTTTTCTAGAAGTCCACATCTAATTGCATTTATAAAATTTCAGCAATAGTTACCAGTTATCAGTGATTGTTTTTCTCTTCTTTCTAGAAACAACTATTTTCCTTTATCTTGTTAATTGAACAGCGGGTGTGACATTAAGAACAAAAGACCTAACTGTACAACCTAAATTTTAATTGCCTGAGGATTCAATTGATTTTTATTTGAACCAAAAGTTATGGTTTGAGTCTACATTCTTAGAAAGGTAGCCTTCTCTCTTAATCTCTTCTTCTTCACTTAGAGCTTCCTTCTGATTTTAGTGTCACTTCTGTGACTGACCCAAACCAGCTGTGAGCGACAGTGTAGGCTGCAGGCATGTGAGTGGCCTGGGCAGGTGTTGCTTGAGAATGTTTCACACCACTCCCAAAGCAGAAGGTCAGTGGTGCCAGGATGCAGGAGATGTGCTCGTTCATAAAGTTAGTAAGTGTCTAAGCAGGCTGGTCAGGCAGGACAGCATAATGGTCCAAGTGCCTTTAAGAGAAATGCTGTTGTTTTGGTGGTGGTTGTTATTACTTGACGTCAAGTGGGCTCTGACTCATGGCAACTGCATGCACAAAAGAACATAACATTTTCCAGTCCTGTGACATCTTCATGATCATCGATATGCTTGAGTCCATTTTGCACAACATGAAACAGCAGGAAAAAGAAAGTAGTGTACAGTCCTATGATCTAGAGATAAGCACTTCAGATAATTTGGTGGATTTTCTTCCAGTTATCTTCTGGTGCATATGTTGCACAGAAAAGGATAATACCGTGTCAAAAATTATATGTCTTTTCACTCAGTATTACATGATGAATAATTTATATACCGTGACATATGTTTCAAGTACTATAATTTTAACTATTCTTTAGTATTTCATCATATGACCAGTAAATGATTTAAATTTATATACATATATAAGTGTAATACACATTTGAATTTAATAAATTAAAAATTTCATCATCATTGAATATTTAGGTTGACTCCAATGTTGATGGTTAAACGTCACATTAGATTAATTGAATATTTATTTGATATATTTCATTTATCTTTTATTATTTCCTTAGGAAAAATCCTTAGAAAAAAAGATTTCTGGGCTAACCAATATTCCTATATTTTAAAGTCTTTAGATGTTTTGAGAGATCACATTCTTGAAATTTTTGCCTGATTAAATGTTCACTAGAAATGAATCAAGTGCCAATTTTTACTGAATCTCTGGCAATGCATCCTAAATTTTGGCCTATATTTAAATTATTCAAAGTAGTAGACAATAAACGGCTTGGAAGCACAGTTCCATGATCATTTTTAGAATTTACATTTCCTCAGTAAGGACTAACAAAGGGGCTCCTACTGCCCATGATTCTTCTACAAGATGTGTTCATATCTGGTGCGGATCCCAGCATTCAGCAGAAAAAAGAAAAATAAAATTTCTAATAAGGAAAAGAAAATAAATGCTGATAGACAGCCAAGTTAACAATAATAGTACATCTAAAATTTAAATACATGTATTTAATATATATATTATGTAAAACCAAAAAAATACAACCCCTTTGCCGTCGAGTAGACTCTGACTCATAGCAACCCTATAGAACATAGTAGTACTGCCCCATAGAGTTTTCAACGAGTGCCTGGTGGATTCGAACTGCCAACATTTTGGTTAGCAGCCATAGCACTTAACCATTACATTACCAGGGTTTCCAAATATATTATATATGTA
>NW_004444008.1:7635249-7657030 GCF_000243295.1 Trichechus manatus latirostris
ATATTATATATATATGAAATACACTAATTGAAAGGAATAACAGTGCAGAAAAATAACTTAGTACCAGTAAGGGCGCATCATAAAGATAGGGGGATGGCTAGGGCATTTTTTATTTCAATATGTGCATGAGTTATTGATTTATTTTGTGACTATGCATAGTGTTTGTGTATGTGTGTCTGTGTATATACAAATACAGAAGGTTTGAGTAGCTTACTGAGTTGCATCATAACTGATGTTTTTAAAAATTGAATTGCACAAAGCACCTTAGAGAAGACCTGCCCTAGATCTTCAAGAAATCTTTGTGAGAATGTATTGTAAGCAGATCTTCACTGTCCTGGGTGAGTCTGACCATGTTGCCTCTCTCTGCAGCCCTGGCATGCAGAGATGTTCATGGGGAGCAGACAGTAAATCTATTTATGATCCATAGATCTCAGGGGAAGAAGGATGGAGCTTTCTCCAGGCCCTGTCCATGACAGCCACTATGAGTAAATGACTATGAGTGCGTTGGGTTGATTCAAACTGGTGTCTGTTGGTAAAACAGGAGGCCAGTAGGGATCCAGCTTCATTCTAGAGCTGTGTGCTCATGGGGCACATCTGGCTCTTGCACAGCATGTGGCTAAGACTAGACTCTCCTCTGAACCCAACCACCTAGCCATGGCAGTCCTACATTGGGAAGTCGAAGCTGCATAAGCCAAAGAAAGGTACTCCAGTGTCCAGAGCACAGAGGGCCTCAGGGGTTAGTGGTGGGGACAGAGCTCATAAACAAGTCACCAGAATGGACGAAAGTGTTTCAGACAAACAATAGATGCGAAGATGGCACCAAACCTGGAGATCTTGTGTTGATTATTGACACTCTCAGTGATTTCTATGTCTCATCTTTGAATTCAGAAGAGATGTATCTGTCATGAGGATTTGAGGACATTTCAGGGGTAGAGGGTAGATCTCAAGAAGGAAGTACTGAATTTCTTGATAATTTGACAGGGGGAATTTTGAGGAAGCATATACTTGATGGAAAAACTTTATAGCTGTTATAGAAAAGGTGTATTGTTTTTATCCTCATTGTGTGCGATCATGTATGTGTGTGACCACAAGCAAGAATTGTATGAACAGGCAAACTATTGCCATATGATTAAGAAGCAAAGAGAAAATAAAAATCTGATGATCCATTCAGATCAATTGCAACCACAAATTCACTGAGAAATATGGATGGGGTTATCTACCGAGATAACACATCAACTTTTAGCTGAAACAATATAGCAACACTACTCTACTGTTAGCGAAGCGGAGAAAGTTATAGATTTATTAAGCTGTGGAGCCTTTGCTTGATTAAGAGCCTGGGTGCAGAGCTTATTTTCTGCTTCTCTGCATTCACAGTCCATCAACCGTGATGGCCAAGCACTGGAACAGATTTCGTGGTTCACTGGGCCTCCGTGATCTATGGTGCCTACAGCAGGAAAGTTGCTTCTGAGCTCGGAGAAATCCTAAGGTGGAGAAGGGTGCCATTGGGATTAGAGAGGGCACTTTTACAGCTTTAGGGTGTAATGTATGAAGATTACATATGTTAATCCTAGTTTTGCTCACCTGGGAACTGCACACAATCCTTCTCTTCCAGGCCACCCTTTAAACATTTGAAGGAAGTTTTGCCTTCCCCAGAGTCTTCCATTTACTGTGCCAAGCAGTCCAAGTTCCTTATCCCTGTATGTAAAATGCATAATGTTGTTATTAACTGCTGTTGAATCAGCCACCATCTCATGGCGACCCCCTGGACTGCCCAGTCCTGCGCTATCCCCATGACTGATTGTGGATTGGACCTCTTTGATCTATAGGTTTTCACTGGGTGATTTTTGGAAGTAGATCACCAGGCCTTTCGTCTTAGTCTGTCTTAGTATGGAAGTTCTGCTAAAACTTGTTCAGAATCAGAGAAACACAAAAGTTTCCACTGAAGGACAGGTAGTGATTTATATACCAAACAAACAAAAAAAAAGAACTCATTGCCTTCAAGTTGATTCCAACTCATAGCGACCCAACAGGACAGAGAAGAACTACTCTATAAGGTTTCCAAGGCTGTAAACCTGTACAGAACCAGACTATCACATCTTTGTCCCATGGAGCAGCTGGTGGGTTTGAACCACCAGCCTTTTGGTTAGCAGCCAAGCACTTAACCACTGTGCCCCTATGGCTCCTTAGTGATTTGTATAGTTAAAGAAAATGTATTTGAACAAATCTTAGGGCAGAGGGAAAGGGACACAAGTTTACTGTAGATCTGTGTCACTACATATTCACTTCTCACAGCAGCACTGATAGCCATCAGTATTATACTGCTTTAGGAATCCAGGCTCAGCAAGGTTGGTGCCATGAGTCAGTAAGAACTCCAGAAAGACCTCAGGGTCAGGGATGCCTCTGCTCCATCACCATGGAGTTACTCTTCGTACAGCAGAGTTCATGGTCCTAACTTCTAGGGTCACTCTTCTCTCAAGGTTTCCCAATTTGTCTTCTCAAAATCTACTACTAGAAATGAACATGAGTGGTTGCTTTACAGAAAAGAGAGAGGAGCTTCCACGTGCCTAATTTGGACACCTTCATTGTAGCTTAAAGCCCATGAGGCTTGGTAAACAGTGGCATTGACAACTTTCTCTCTCGTGGAAGTCACCAAGGCCTTTGGGTTGGTGGTCATGGCAGGTTGATCTGATGGTCGTCCCTGGTCTGTGGCCCTCCTTGCCTTTCTGGTTTTGACTGCTGAATTGATCAGCTGTAGGAGACAGAGGGTGGCCTTGCTTTAGTCTAAATGTGTAATGGTACTGATGGAGACACATACATTCATCTGCTTGGCTCCATTAGCACTATAAAAGCACCCACTATGAGAGATCTGGAGCTCTGACAGCTCAATGGTTAAGAGCTCAGGCTGTTAACCAAACCCTATGGTGCAGTTCTACTCTGTCCTGTAGGGTGGGTATGAGTCGGAATCAACTTGACTGCAATGGGTTTTTTTATTTGTTTTGGTTTGTATGAGAGATCTTTATATGGATTAGGATGAACTTTTATCATGCCTGCTCTGACTTAAAAGAATTCCTTGAAAAAAATGAATAATTTTTTGTCCATTTAACATCAGACACAAAAGTATACCAATATACCTCATTAATTGATTTTGGAAATATGTATATATTTGAGATGATTTATTCTATTATAGAAATCTGTGGCTCTAAACCAAGGGTGATTTTGCCTTGCCAGGGGATATTTGGCAATGTCTGGGGACATTTTTGTTACCATCACTGGGGAGAGGGGCAGTGGTGCTACTGGCATCCGGTGGATAGAGGCCAGGGAAGTGCCTAAACATCCTACAGTACACAGGATGGTCCCACAACAAAGAATTACCTGGACCAAAATGTTAATAGTGTCAAGGTTGAAAATCCTGCACATAGATATAAAGAGCCTATTGATGTGCTTATGCATGAAGACAGTTCGATACTTTTGACAGTGCCAGAAAAACATCCTGTTAGATTTCAGGTTGTATTATGGCAAGTTTTCAAATACACTCAGATGGTATAATTGTGAAAAATGTTTATATTTGTTATCTGTTAATTTCACATTTGTGTATATATTATTTCCATGTTTTTTGATTAAACTTTCCAATAAATAAATAAAAGGAAACAGAACAAAAAATATTTCAGCTGCTTTTCTTTATAAATATTCAAATATCTGAAAGCTCTGTATCATCGAGATTATTCCTACAGAGTAATGTCTCTGCTGGTTTTAATTTTGGGCACTGGAATCACAACATGAAGTCTAAGAAGTTAGAAACCAACTCTGCTGAAGTCAAGCCCTCCAATGAATGGGGAAGTGGGCATGCATTTATCACATGACACCAAGGCAGGAAGGTTGCCTACCAGCTTCTGAGCATGACACTTGCAGGCAAGGACAGTTTTATTATACATCATTAAAAACTAACCAAAATCAAACCCACCCAAGTGCCAGACAGAAGCATTTAATAGCATGAATTAATTGATTTATCTTACCTTCGTATCACAGTGGGAACCCTAGTGGCATAGTGGTTAAGAGTTGGACTACTAACCAAAAGGTCAGCAGTTCAAATCCACTAGGCGCTCCTCGGAAACCCTATGGAGTAGTTCTACTCTGTCCTGAAGGGTCTCTATGAGTCGGAATCGACTCGACAGCAACAGGTTTGTTTTTTGGTTTTCTTATCACAATACCTACTGTGAAATGTTTTTCAGGGCAATTTTTGTCCAAAAGGGTCTTCCAATTCCTTAACTATAACAGAAAAGAGGTTACTCAAACACAGGATGAGAGAGTAATTTTCCTTACTGAAATTTAAGCTAGCTTTTTTTTCATCTGAACATTGAGCTACAGATTTCAAAAGAAAATAGACTTGTGCACTGCATAACATCCATTTGGGCAACATTCGACTGCATATACATCCATGGCCCCATAAGGTTATAATAGAGTTCAGAATGGGACATAGCGGCCATAAACAGATGTAGCAAACTCAACAGCTTCCCGCATGCAACATACGTATCTCATTTTTCTTGTATACAAAGTGATTATGTTGCCAAGGGTATAATGTACAGTAAATTGTAGACAGAGGTTCCTTGCCCCAGCAAATAATATGGTGTTCACACAAAATCCAAATCACATAACGTTCTATTTCACAGAATGTATCGTGGACGTTAAATGATGCCTGACTATACAGAATGCGTGAATTTCAGAGACAGTCGCATGTACCAACCATCTTGAAAAGCTACAAAATCAGCTAAATTTTTTTAAACATAATAAAACATAGTACAGAACATTCATTCTTACAACCAAGAAAACACACACGGCAAGGGAAAGACACATTTGAAAGGAAAAAATGGAATATTTTATAACACAAAGCCCTGTACAGCACTTTCAAGAGGACTCAACAGACAACATGTCTGTCAGTTTGTCATACTGTGGGGGCTTGTGTGTTGCTGTGATGCTGGAAACTACACCACCAGTATTCAAATACCAGCAAGGTCACCCATGGTGGACAGGTTTCAGCTGAGCTTCTAAACTAAGACAGACTAAGAAGAAAGACTAGAGGGTCTACTTCTGAAAAAAATTAGCCAGTGAAAACTTACAAATAGCAGCAGAACATTGTCTGATGTAGTGCCAGAAGATGAGCCCCTCAGGTTGGAAGCACTCAAGATACGACAGGGAAGCGCTGCCTCTTCAAAGTAGAGTCAACCTTAATGACATGGATGCAATCCAGCTTTCAGGACTTTCATTTGCTGATGTGGCAGGACTCAAAATGAGAAGAAACAGCTGCAAACATCCTGAGAGAGAGAGAGAGAGAAACCAGGGGAGAGAGAGAGGAGGAAGAAGAACTAGAAGAAGGAAGAGGAGGAAGAGGAGAGAGAAAGAAGACGGAGAAAGGAAAGACGGAGGGAGGGAGGGAGGGAAGGAAATCTGTGAGAAAATTAAATGTTTACATAAATAAGGCATTTCATAACCTTTGTAGAATTTACATTGTTCAAGCAGATTAGGGAGTCCTATCAATAATTTGGAGCCCTGGTGGTGCAGTGGTTAAGAGCTCCACCAGCCGCTCTTTGGAAAACCTATGGGGCAGTTCTACTCCGTTCTGTGGGGTCACTATGAGTCAGAATCGGCTGAATGGCAATGGGTTTGGTATTTTGATTTTACAACTTCTAGTTGGGTAAATAAAACAGATAAGTGTGTGTCTAAACATTTTTCGTGATGCTTCTATTACAAAGGAACAGAATAGATGATCCTTAGAAAGTCACTGGACATGATGTCAAAAATAATCCTAAAACCGATTCTTTCCTAAGTGTGGGTATCAAGGAAAATCTGGACTTCAGCAGTCTCTTTTCTGCGAACATGACCGTATGGCTGAACAATGCTCTGTAAACCCCTTACACTTCTGTGAACATATTTTGTTCTCATTTCTAAACAGAGCTGGATATAACGCTTCCTAGTAATCAGAGTTAGCTGTCACCCCCACAAGGGCTTGAAAGAGCAGAAACGAATTTTCTCACAGTTCATGAGGGCAGAAGTCCAAATTCAGGGCGTAGCTCTAGGGGAAAGTCCTTCTTTGTCTATTTCAGCTCCTGGTAGCAGGCAGTCCGTGGAGTTCCTGGGCTAAGAGTCATCTGCCTCTGTCTTCATCAGACAGTGTATGTTTGTGTTTGTGTTTGCTGTTGTGTCTAATCTGCTTTCTGCCCTGGTGGCACAGTGGTTAAGGGCTTGGCTGCTAAACCAAAAGATCGGCAGCTCGAATCCACCAGCCGCTCCTTGGAAAACCCCATCGGGCAGGTCTACTCTATTTTATAGGTATTATAGGGCCCCTGTGAGTTAGAATTGACTTAACAACAGTAGGTTTATACCACTTACAAGTGACTAGGTTTAGTACGCCCTACACTGATACAGTCTCATTAACATAACAAAGAAAACTTCAGTTTCAAATTGGATTACATCCACAGGTACAGGAGTGAGGATTCCAACATATATTTTGGGGAACACTATTCAACCCATAACAGCCTGTCCACTTCACTGACTTGTATTGGTAGAAATAGTTCAGTAACACTGAATTCATCCTCTTTGAGAGTGAGGCTTTTGAGATGCACATGAATTTTTGGTTGGACCAGATTGGATGTGATTGTGTAAACTAAGTCTAAGCCATGATTATCAGGTCCAAGAGATAGTATTATATTTCACATGACTTTCCCAAATATTTGTACAAAATAATTTTCAAAGGGTCACATAAATTTGTATTGTGGTTTATTATTTGTATGCTATATAATATCCATTTAAGTGATTTAATAGCTATGCCCCCAACAAATGCTTAGAGAGTTTTATCATTCAGGGAATATTTAAACAAAGGACCAATGCCAGTGTTAATGTAACAACCCAGCTTAAAGTTCTAATTAAAATAAGCTGAGAACCAATGATTGACTCTATTACGTAAGACATTGATAGATGAGAGAAGCTAAACCTTACAATTTGGAAGAGGTTAATATAATAAAGATAAACATGTTATCAAGATTTTTAGTATACCTTTACATTTTTTTGTAATATAAACTTCAAAATATTTTTAAACTAAATAAAATAAAAATAAAAATTTTGGAGTAAAGATAAGAAAATCAAAACCAGCTATGAGACTGATTTCATCCACCAGTTGGGAAAGTTTCAAATAACTAAACTCAGTAGAATTTAGCGTAAATATTAATAAGTAAGAATGGTAACTAAAAATACAAATAAGCCACAAATTGATATTTATATCAATTGCCTGTATTTTTGATGAATAATCAAATGTATATAATTCTTCATCAGAATTAATCCTAAATGTATCTTCACATATCCCAAATGATGAGCACCAAATTTCAATAAACTTCTTGTTAACTTCTTTTTGCTACCTGAGATGGTTAATTTTATGTTGGCTAGGTTATGGTGAGGAACCCTATGGCACAATGGTTAAGTGCCTGGCTGCTAACCAAAAGGTCAGTGGTTCAAACTCACCAGCCTCTCTGTAGTAGAAAAGACTTAGTGATCTGTTCCCGTAAAGATTAGAGCCCAGGAGATCCCATGGGACAGTTTTACTCTGTCATGTAGGATCGCTGTGAGTTGGAATCCACTCGATGGCGCCCAACAAGAGCAACAACAGGCTGTGAAGCCCAGTGGTCTGGTCTGATACTAGTTTAGATGCTGTCATGGAGTATTTACATGGGATAAAATCGGCCGACCTTAAAGAAAGCAGATTGCCCTCCATAATGTGGGTGAGCCTCATTCAATTAGTTGATAGCCTTAAGAGCTAAAAGGGAGTTTTCCAGAGGGTGTATTTTGCCTCCAGACTATAAACAGAAACCTTATCAGAACTCTTCACTATTCACTCTTCCTGTCTCCTGACATACTGATTTTGGACTTGCCAGTCATCTACAAAGAATTGAGCCAGTTTCTTAAAACTAATCTCTCTCTCTCTGTCTGTCTCTCTATATACTTTCAGGTACCACAGAGTTTTCAAAATTCTGACTCACACAGCCTTAGCCTTTCGGTAAGGAAGGAAGAAAATCCAAGATGTACTATGCTGTTGCTGAGTAGTACACAGCCAGACGAGAAGGCACGCTGCCTGCAACGTGAGGATCTTCAGGGGCTGCATCACTCTATAATCCTAAAATAGCATATAAAAGGGTTGTCTTCTTACACCAGTCCCCAAGATTATCTGCCTCCTAATAGACCAAAATAATATTTAGCTTAGCTGGTTTAAGGGCAGATTAAGAGCACTGGGTTGTAAAATAAAATCTTGATTTTTAACTTTTAAAGAAAATCATCTCTTGAAGACAGAGTCCAGGGAGAACAGAGTGACAAGAGCTGGCAGGACAGAGGAACTGAGACTATTACTCCTAGAAAGAACTCGGGACTTGCGTGGGCAGTTTGCCTTGAGTACTCAGCAGAGGAGTTGTCAGCTCCCCTGCAGGAGGACAATGAGGACAGTGAGGAACCATCCAAAAAGAAAGAAGAAAGCACAATTCATGCCTCATAAGGGCCTAGGCACTGTGCTTGTTTCTACCTCCCAGAATGGAAAACCTCAAAAGTCACAGGGTACTGGGTAGCACTCTCAGACATGTCCTGCCTCAGTAGTGGAGACTAATAATCCTTACACAAAACCTTGCTTGAATTCTGCCAAGTAAATCTTAACAGCAAGACCTAAAAAGATCTGATGATTTCCAAGTAACTTAACTGCATCTCAGAACAGAGCTCAGTACTACTTACAGGAATACAAAACTATCTGAAAGCCAGCAAGAATTGGTGTATAATAAAAAATCAGCAGGCAGGCAAAATTAACAAGAAAATATGACATACAATGAGAAGAGAAGAAAAAAGTACAGTCTAAACTGATCAGAACTGACACAGATGTTAGAATTAGCAGACGAAAACATTAAGCAATTATTGATCAACAAGGAAATGAATAAAAAAATTGTGATATAGCCATTCAATGGAATACTATCCAACAATAAAAAGGAATGCAGAATGAACTGTTGATAAACACAAAAACACAAATTAAACTAGAAATAATCATGCTGCATGACAAAAGCCAGACAAAATAAAGAATATCGTCTATAATCCATTTATATAAAAGACTAGAAAAATGCAAGGAGCCTTGGTGGCACAGTGGTTAAGAGCTCAGTTGCTAACAAAAAGGTTGGTGGTTGGAACCCACCAGCCACTCAGTGAGTAAAAGAAGTGGCAGTCTGCTTCTGTAAAGATCACAGCCTTGGGAATCCTATGGCGAAGTTCTACTCTGTCCTATAGGGTCACTAGGAGTTCGAATTCCACTCCACCCAGTGGGTTCACTGGAAAAGCAGAGTAAACTATCATGACAGAAAACAGTTTGCTGGGAAGGAATTGGGAGAAAGGGAATCACAAAGAAGCTTGAGGAAATTTGGGGGTGTGGGAGTGATGACGCATGTGTTCTTTATCTTGATTGTGGTTTCATGGACACATACTTATGTCAAAACATATTGAAAATTACTCTTTAATTATGTTCTGTTTACTGTATGTTTATTACATCTTAATAAAGCTGTTATTAAAAAAAAAAATATTTGTTAAAAAAAATCACCTGTTCAAGCACATAGCAGAGACAGTCTCAAAAGCACATCCTTCCCATTGCAAGAGCAGGACTTTCTAGAGATAAGTTCATTTTTCACTTCTAAAAAAAGTAATAAAAAATAAATAAAATCTAAAAATTCTAGCGAACTAAGAACCCTGAGGAATTGCATTTTGATGCTTTTAAAAATATTTATGAAGAACATCATACCAGTTCATCCTGCCACAAAGAGGAAATTCAAACCCTGTTTTGTTTTGAGCATGAGAGAATTGTTAAGTGTCAAGAAGGAGAGTATCCAGTGAATTCCTCGTGAAGGTCTCTGAGGTATTTTCTCGGTGAAGGGAGTGAGGAGGAGAGACGGCCAATAGTCAGGTAGGTGTGGGTGGGTCTAGAAGTAGCAATTAATGACACTCAAGTCTCCGCACAGTATGACAGATAGAAAGACTGTGGTCTTCTTCCTCAGAAAGAGATACTAACTTCTGTGGAATATTTGTTTTGCTAATGAGGTATTCTGAAAGTAATTTTTAAATTCTGCCTTCTCCACGGTATACTTTCAAGAAAAAACCTTCCAGTTTTGACTGGGCATGTGATTAGCTGTGGTGTCCAGCCCTGACTGAGCCCTCACATATGAGACAGAGGAGAAATGCCATCTCAAATGTCTAATGAGCTAAATGTAAGCGGGAGCCCAGATGAGGACTGATGGCTTGTTTATTCTTGGTTTTACCCAATTACACCTAATATGATTTTCCACGATGATAAAGAAGAATTCATTTTTCATTATGATCCTCAACGCCTTCGGTAATGAGTTTGTGGTTCATGGGAAAGAGAATATCAGCACTGAGGCCATTTACACCGAAAGGAATTTGCCATGTGCCACAAAACCGTGTGAGATTAACTATTTGTAGTCATCTGCACCCTGGCCTTAATTATAAACAAAACAAAGCATTAATACTATTTTTCAGATGCAAAGTTAACTTCTGTATTTGATAAATAACTCATCAGCCAATGATTTAAACTAAAAAGCTGTAACTCTAGTGTTTTCCCAAAGACAGATACTTACAATGCTACTAGCACTGCAGAAGGGGCGCTAAAGGATATTCTCCTATCCACCGTCCACCTTCCTTCTGCAAGAGGACGAAAATGCAGAGACTAGGCAACTTCTGCCGTACTATAAAAACCCAGAGCACAGACTTTGAAATTCAGGGCCAGCTTGCTGGAGTACACTTCACACTTCCATCCCCAGAACTGATTAATGCTTGCTAAACCAGAAGAGGAAACCCTGGTGGCGTAGTGGTTAAGAAAGAGCTACGGTTGCTAACCAAAAGGTCGACAGTTCGAATCCACCTGGCGCCCCTTGGAAGCTCTATGAGGCAGTTCTACTCTGTCCTATAGGGTTGCTATGCACCAGTATTTCAACTGACTCAACATTAGTGGGTTTGGTTTGGTTTGGTTTGGTTTGGTTTAAACCATAAGATAAGGAGCCCTAGAGGCACAGTGGTTAAAGTACTCGGCTGCTAACCAAATGATGAGTAGTTTGATGGTAGTCTGCTCCATAAAGACTGCAGCTTTGGAAACCCTCTGGGGAAGTTCTACTCCATCCTGTAGGGTCTCTATGAGTCAGAATTGACTAGACGACAATGGGTTGGTTTGTTTGTGTTTTAACCAGGAGATAATATGGGTGGTCAACTTTTATGTTGTTTGAAACATGTCCTTTCCAACATTTCACAAAAGAACTTTATCTCCGGTAGCAATGAGTAAGTTAGTTACTTATAATTGTTTTATTTATTTTTCAGATTAACCTTTATTTCAAATTATCATGGCACTGGAAATGTTTTGATGAAGCTATTTTTTTAAATATTATGGTGCAGAATCTATATTAAAAGAATGAACATCCTATTAAAACCAGTCAAGTCTGTTTTATAAGGAGTTGTTCTAAATCGACATTTTCATTTTGAAAAGCTAATTAATGCGGATTTTTTCTATTTTTGAAGCATTCTAAGTATAAACTGACAACCACCATCCTGTGTCCCACAGCTATCACAAAAGCTGCTAAGAAAGATATTTGGTGAATGTTTCCTTTTATTATTTGTTGGAAAAATTCTCTAAGATCTTCAAACTTTTACTTCTTTCTCTAAGAATAGAAAGCATTTGTTTATATTATTTTTATCCAAAGTTATTGTCAATTACTTATGAAGAAAACTCAAACTTTTGTATAAAGGACTTTTATCGTACCACTCTTCTGTTGAACACTCATCTGCCAGTTATGGTGGCTTGCATGTTGCTATGATGCTGGAATCTATGTCACCAGTATTACAAATATGAGCGATGTCACCTATGGTAGACAGGTTTCAGTGGAGCTTCCACACTAAGAAGGGCTAGGAAGAAAGGTCTGGTGATCTACTTTCAAAAAGTAGTCAATGAAAACATCATTCAACTTGCTTGCTTTGGGCACATCATCAGAAGAGATCAACTGCTGGAGGAGGACATCTTGTTGGTGAAGCAGAGGGCCAGTGAGGCTGAAGGAGCCCCTTGGTGAGACTGATTGGCAAAATAGCCACAATGATGGACTTGAGCATGCAGCGATCGTGAGAATGATGCAGGACAGGCCAGGACAACCTTCTGCTCTGTTGAATGTGAGTTCACCATGAGTTAGAGTCCACTCTGTGACAGCTTGCTATCCATGCAGCTCTCTGTCTCTCTATCCACCCACCTATCTATCTGTTTGTCTATCTGTATATCTACCTATCTAACTACCACTAGATGAACATGGTCATGATGATCATGTCCATCAGACTGATATTATACATGGAGCCAAATAAAGTTAGAGGCAAAAATTCTAAGGTAATGTTCTCTCCCAACTACAATTGATAAACTGAATCCTCAACAAGTTACACATGTTCAATCAGCACCTGGACAGCAGGGTCGTAGATTGTCCTGGCTACCTTTGGAAGATATGGGGAGAACTCTTTCCAGATATGCTGTGCATTGATTGGAAGAAAGTTTGTACCTGTATAATGTTCGAACATGACTTATAAGACCGAGGACAACATTGTGTTACTGAGGGTCCTACTAGTCTTTCCTAAGCACTGTAAGAGTTAACCTAGGAGGAATAAAGGTCAGATTATTCCTGAATTTTCAGTTCCTTCCTACTTTTTGCTTGGTACGTGATAAGATGTTTCACATATAATTAAAGAGAGGATAAAAATAAAGCAAGATTTGTGACTGGATATTGTGGCTATATCAAAAGACCCAATGGACACACTCTGACAGTGAGAATATTTGCAAAGGACTGCAGTCTAGATGGTCTGAAGGTGTTGCAAAAGGTTAACGTGCTCAGCTACTGACCAAAAGTTTGGAGGTTCAAGACCACCTAGAGGCTCCTTGGAAGAAAAGCCTGGTGATCTACTTCCAAAAAATCAACCACTGAAAACCCTATGAACACAGGTCTATTCTGACACAGACAGGGTCACGATGAGTCAGAGATGACTTGACATCTCGCTAGCAACTATTTTTTTGTTCTTTTTTTTTAATGATCTGGGAAGCCGCTAACCGCTGTCTGGAGTAGGCTGCATAAGTCCTATGTGAGAGATGGCTATGCAAAGGCAGAGAGAGCTGGAGGGAGTAGGTGCAGAGTGAATAGGGCAGCCCAGGGTGCAGCTGTCCCCAGCCATGCCCAGGCTCCAGCTGGTAGCTGTAGCTTGGAATCAGGACAACATCTCTAGGGTACTGAGGACACCCCAGGAGTGCTAGGCATGAGAGCTGTCCAAGCCTCTCAGTTGATGCAGGTCAAGCTTATGGCACAGGTCCTGGTACACAGGTCGACCTCTACACAGGTCTGTGTTTGTTGTTGCTGTTATTTCGATCAGTGCTCTCACTTCAGAGCGGGGTGTATCTTATATCCCCTGCAACCAATATGCTGGCTGCTGGCAAGCCCAGACACATGCCCTCTTCATGGACCTGCTGACAAGTGATGTCTTTTGGGACAGTTGGCAGGTTCAATGAACTTCAAAAGTGTCTCAGCTGTTTGTAGCCGTAATTCTCAAATTTGGGAGAAAGTAAGTATGTGTATCCTCTGGGGTTGGTGGAAGGCCATACAGAAGCCATGAAGTGATTCCATGAACTGTTTTCACAGGCTGCTTTTTAATCTCTAAAGGCCAAGATTCTCAAACTTTGGGGTACATCAAACTTATCTGGGAGAGCTCATTGAAAAGAGAGAAGCCCAACCCCTCACCCTAAGGATTCTGATTCAACAGTGGAGGGTGGAGCCTGGCAGTTATATTTTAACAAGCACCCTTTGCCCTCCAAGGCGCGACAATGTCAGCTTTACTGAGAATAAAAATAGAGCTAAGGAAATAGCTGAACAATAGCTATCAAAATTTCTGTGTGACTGATCTGCATGGTTAAAATTCCATATAATATATAATGTTAGCAGTGCACTTGTTTGGAAACATATTTAAATATCACCACTTTGCAGTAGTTATTGGTATATTTACTTTTTTATGGAAAACAATTATTCCCTTCAAAAATGTTTATTGCAATAATAAAAGGCACTCTTCCATTTAACCATCACCCATATATCAATATCTATGGACCATAGGGATTTTCAACCCCTTGACAATCTGCAAATAAATCTACCCGGAGCCTGCAGAAGGCTTAGTATATTTGCCGAAATACAAAAAGCAATGCTGTTCAGGCAGGTTCCAAATATTCTAGATCTGAGGAAAAGTAGAGGGCTGTCCCTAATACATCTGGACTGATATAAAATAAATGAATGAGCTAAGAGTGATCACAGAATTTTATCATTTTCTACATCCTATTTTAGATTTCTCACTTTTGCCACTTGAGTTTTGTAGAAATAGGTTAAAAAAAAAAAAAAAGGCACATTTCACTGAGAAAGTCCTAAAGTTTACAAAGTTATTAAAACGTCACTGCCATGTTTAGTTTGGGTGTAAATGATGTTGATCTTTTTCTCCGGGACTGTTCTTCTCTTCAGGCTCCTGGGTTGACTCCTCTCTCTGCATTCAGCTCAGGTCAAGGTTGTTGTTAGGTGCCTTCAAGTGGCTTTCGACTCTTAGCGACCCTAAGCAGAACAGAACAAAACGCTACCTTGTCCTGTACCATCCTCACATCCATTGTTATGCTTGAGCCCATGGCTGCAGCCACTGTGTCAGTCCACCTCGATGAGGGTTTTCGTCTATTTCCCTGACCATTTTACTGAGCATGATGTCCTTCTCCAGGGACCAGTCCCTCCTGATAACATGCCCAAAGTACATGAGACAGACTCTTGCCATCCTCCCTTCTGAGGAACACTCTGGGTGTACTTCTTCCAAGACAGATTTGTTCATTCTTCTGGCAGTCCATGGTATATTAAATATTCTTCAACCAACAACACAATTCAAAGGTGTCAATTCTTCTTTGGTCTTCTTTATTCATTGTCCAACCTTCTCATGCATATGAGGCAATTGAAAATACCATGGCTTGGTCAGGCACAACTTAGTCCTCAAGGTGATGTCTTTGCTTTTTAACACTTTAAAGAGGTCTTTTGCAGCAGATTTGCCCAGTGCAACACATTGTTTGATTTCTTGACTGCTGCTTCTATAAGCGCTGATTGTGGATCCAAGTAAAATGGAATCCTTGACAACTTCCATCTTTTCTCTGTTTATCATGATGTTGCTTATATTGGTCTATTTGTGAGGATTTTTGGTTTTCTTTATGTTGAGGTATAATCCATACTGAAGGCTGTAGTCCTTGGTCTTCATCACTGAGTGCTTCAAGTCTTCTTCACTTTCAGCAAGCAAGGGTGTGTTATTTGTATATCGCAGGTTGTTAATGAGTCTTTCTTCAATCCTGATGCCCCATTCCTCTCCACGTAGTCTAGTTTCTTGGATTATTCACTCAGCACACAGATTGAATAAATATAGTGAAAGGATTTAACCCTGATTGCCCAACTTTCCTGACTTTAAACCAAGCAGTATCCCCTTGCTCTGCTTGACGACTGCCTCATGGTCTATGTACAGGTTGCGCATGAGCACAATTAAGTGTTCTGGAATTTCCATTTTTCACAATGTTATCCACAATTTGTTATGATCCACACACTTGAATGTCTTTGCATAGTCAAAAAACACAAGTAAACAACTTTCTGGTATTCTCTGTTTTCAGCCAAGATCCATCTGGTTCTAAGTCCTCTTCTGAAACCGGCTTGACTTTCTGGCAGTTCCCTGTCCATGTACCGCTGCAACTGCTTTTGAAAGATCTTCAGCAAAATTTCACTTGCTTGTGACATTAATTATATTGTTCAATAATTTCCACATTCGGTTGGATCACCTTTCTTTGGAATGGGCATAAATATGGCTCTCTACCAGTCAGTTGACCAGAAGCTGTCTTCCAATTTCTTGACATAGATGAGTGAGCAACTCCAGGACTGCATCCCTTTTTTGAAATATCTCAATCGGTGTTCAGTCAATTCCTGGAGCCTTGTTTTTCACCATTCCCTTCAACTCAGCTTGGATTTCTTCCTTTAGTACCATTTGTTCATGATCATACACTACCTCCTGAAATGGTTAAATGTCAACAAATTCTTTTTGGTACAGTGACTCTGTATTCCTGCAATCTTCTTTTGATGTTTCCTGTGTTGTTCAGTATTTTCCCGGTAAAATTCTTCAGTACTGCTACTCGAGGCTTGAATTTTTCCTTCAGTTCTTTCAGCTTGAGAAATGCTGAGGGTGTTCTTCCTTTTTGGTTGTCTATCTCCAGATCTTTGCACATGTCATTATAAGATGTTGTCTTCTCAAACTTCCCTTTGAAATCTTCTGTTTAGCTCCTTTACTTCATCATTTCTTCCTTTTGCTTTAGCTACTTGATGTTTAAGAAAAAGTTTCAGAGTCTCTTCTGACATCCATTTTGGTCTTTTCTTTCTTTCTTGTCTTTTTAATGACCTCTTGCTTTCTTCATGTATGAAGTCCTTGATGTCATTCCACAGCTTGTCTGGTCTTCGGTTATTAGTGATCAACGCGTCAAATCCATTCTTAAGATAGTCTCTAAATTCAGGTGAGATATACTCAAGGTCTTACTTTGGCTGTCGGGGACTTGTTCTAATTTTCTTCAGTTTCAACTTGAACTTACATATGCAACTGATGGTCTGTTCCAAAGTCGAACCCTGGCCTTGTTCTGACTGATGATATTGAGATTCTCCATTGTCTCTTTCCACAGATGTAGTCAGTCTGATTCCTGTGTACTCCATCTGGCGAGGTCCATGTGTATAGTCACCATTTATGTTGGTGTAAAAAAGTATTTGCAGTGAAGAAGTAATTGGTCTTGCAATATTCTGTCATTCAATCTCTGGCATCGTTTCTATCACCAAGGCCATATTTTCCAACTACCAATCGTTCTTCTTTGTTTCTAACTTTCACATTCCAATCACCAGTAATTATTAATGAATCCTGGTTGCATGTTCAATCAATTTCAGACTACAGAAGTTGGTAAAAATCTTCAATTTCTTCATCTTTGGCCTTGGTGGTTGGTGTGTAAATTTGAATAATAGTCGTATTAACTGGTCTTCCTTGTAGGTGTATGGATGTTATCATTGACAGCGTTATACTTCAAGATAAATCTTTTTTTTTTTTTTTTTTAAATTTATTGTACTTCAGGTGAAGGCTTACAGAACAGATAGTTTCTCATATAACAGTAACACACATGCTGTTTTATGACATTGGTTAACAACCCCACAACATTTTAACCCTCTAAATTCTCAACTTTTTTTTTTCTTTTGTGAAAATGCACATAGCCAAAGATACGCCATTTTAAAAATTTTTTTTACATACACATTTAAGTGACATTGACTACGCTCTTCTAATTGTGCTGTTATTCTCACTTAAGATGAAGGCTTACAGGACAAAATAGTCTCCCATTTAACAGTTACGACAAATGTTGCCCTATGACAATGGTTAACAATCTCACAACACATCAACAATATCCTTACTCTACTTTGTGTTCCCTATCATCAGCTTCCTACTCCCCTTCTGCCTTCCGGGCCCTGTCACTGGACTCCTGTACCTCGTTACTCTCATGGTTTTACTGGGCTGTCCATTCTCAGGCTGATCAGTGAACCTTGAAGGTAACTTTACCACTGAGCTAAAAGGGTGTCTGGGGACCATACTCTCAGGTTTTCTCCAGTCTCCTTTAGGCCAGTAAATCTGGTCTTTTTTTTTTTTTCTCTTTTTTTTTTGTAAGTTAGAATTATGCTCTACATCCTTCTCCAGCTCTGTCCAGAACCCTCTGTTGTGATCCTGGTCAGAGCAGTCAGCGGTGGTAGCCGGGCACCATCTAGCTGTACTGGACTCAGTCCGGTGAAGGTCTTGGTAGCTGTGGACCATTAGTCCTTTGGACTAATCTTTTCGTTGTATCCTGTTCTCTTCATTCTCACTTGCTCCCGAAGAGATGAGACCAGTGGAGTATCAAGATAAATCTTGAAATGTTCTTTTTGACAATGAATGCAATGTCACTCCTCTTCAAGTTGTCATTGCTGGTATAGTAGTCCATATGATTGTCTGATTCAAGTGGTCAATACCAGTCCATTTCAGTCTACTAATGCCTAGGATATTGATGTTTATGCATTGCATTTCATTTTTGACAATTTCTAATTTTCCTAGATTCATACTTCATATGTTCCAGGTTCCGATTATTAAGGGATATTTGCAGCTGTTCTCATTTTGAGTCATGCCACATCAAAAGATGAAGGTCTCAAAAACTTGACTCCATCCACGTCATTAAAGTGGACTACTTTGAGGAGGCAGCTCTTCCCCTGTCATAGTTTGAGTGCCTTCCAACTTAAGGGGCTCATCTTCAGCACTATATCAGACTATATTCTACAGCTCTTCATAGGGTTTTCAATGGTTAATTCTTCTCAGAAGTAGATCGCAGGGTCTTTCTTCCTAGCCTGTCTTAGTTTGGAAGCTCAGCTGAAACCTGTCTACCTTGGGTGATCCTGCTGATATTTGATTACTGGTGATATAGCTTCCAGTATCATAGCAACACACAAGCCTCCACAGTATGACAAACTGACAGATGTGTGAGGTATATGTAACTTATGCTCTGTTTATTATAATAAATGCATGAAGTTGGATCAATCCCATAAAGACTTTGTAAGGAGACATAAGAAATTCAATAAGAAGGAAAAAGGCCCGCTCAAGAATAAAATCGACATGGAAGTAGACAAGAATAGGCAAATATTTTACCCCGTTCCTCCCTCTGAGCTTTTTCAAGAGTAACTCATACAGTTCAATCTGCAATTCCTTAATTCAATGCCTATGCCTAGCTCTTCCTTGCTTAACCCCTTTACAGGATCATACATGACTCTTGCTTCCTTCTGTGGCCACATTTGTGAATTTTTAAAAGGGAAATAGCAACAGTGTCTGCTGCCTCAACTTTAGTTTTAATGAAAATTAATTAAAATCTAAGGTGAGAAAAGTAGAGCTTGGTGAAAAAGGTAGAGAAGGTGAGAGTGAAAATCTGGAACTTGGTCTACCAAGTTGGAACGAAGCAGGGAGAGATTCATAAAAACACCATGTGAAATTTCTGATTTCAGTTTAACTGGCCACCCTATGAAGACCAGATCTGAAATGGGTTCAAAAACCTGCTTTCCAGAAATGACCCATATAAGATGAATGGTGTCCGTTCTATATTTAAATTGTATCTGTCAATTTTCAGAGAAACTGCAATTAGGTTGCAAAACGTGTCCTTTTTTAATTTAATTATATATATATATATATATATATTTCTTTTTTTTTTTAATACCGAGACACTTTTGATTTCACAGCTTCTCTTTGGTGAAATTAGCTTGATGATTTTGAACAATTTTCAGTCTTGAGTAATTTACACATTTAAAAATAATCATTATTCTTAATTCCTCTTGCAAATATAGATTGATAAACTGGTAAGCTTATAATCGACACTAATAATAAACAGTGTGGTCTCCTGTTTACTGGGTCTGGGCCAAGGACAGCTAGATTCAGTTCTGAGGGCTGCTCTTATCAAATGGTTGGTTTGCATTTCAATGAAAAAAGTTAGAGCACTTAGGTTTTTTCCTAAGGCGATCCTGAGGCAGAGTATCAGAAATTCACAATATGGAGAGTGAGCAGTAAGGATTTCACATTTAAAACCATTCATCTCCTATTTTAGCTTTATTTCCTCAGTCTTTTCTGACATGAAGGACTTTTTCAGATGGAGAAATAACTGTAAGGTTCCTTGGAAATGTGCTCTGTATTAGCTGAGTTGCCATAAGGCAGCTGTTCTTTGAAAGTGGAGTTTGGCCTAAGAATCCAAGCATCTCACCCAAAATAACAGGTCCCTCCTCTCATATCCTCCTTTCACCCCAAACCTGACCTGCAGCATTCCTCTGGGGATCTGGGAATGACCCCTGGGCGACTCAGAAGGCTCAACACCCCCAAGTGCTACCTTCTTTCTTTTGTTGTCCTTTGTTATTTGTTCTCATTATCTGTTTGCTTTGTTTTTGATTTCCTTTTTATAAAAGTTGATTTGTTACCACAATCAAATTGACAGTAAACTTAAAGACTTCAGATGTAAATCATTGTCCATGCCCATCAATCTAGAAGTCTTTAATGGGCTTAAAAATATTCTGGAAAAACCTGCCTAATAATTACTGTATTGCCCTTGCTTTTAATTTTTGAAGGGAAAAACATCAAGTGGTTACAGAAAGCATGATATCCTGTGATGTTCACAGCAGCATCTACTGAAAGCTCATTGGGCTGACAGAAAATGTACCTGCATTCTCATTACGAAATCCATATTACTCCAAAGAGATAGTTTGTATATCCCATAAACTATCAGTTGACAGAAAACTTCATTTGCTTTCACTGCTCAACCTCTACAGGTGATTTTTTAAGCAAACTCTAGGATAGTACTTACTGTCAAAACTACAGTAAACTTAAATTGTGAGAATGAACTAGAAAAAGAAATGGAGAAAAATGACACTCCTTCAAAAACGTCTAAAGTTACCCAATCTGAAAACAATTTCTTGTAAATATATTTTATTATAAAAGAAGTATTCTATTTTTATTAAGATCATAAAAGCCTAAATTTTCTAGAAATGTATTCCTAAGATTTCACCTATTGTTTCTTTCTTCCCAATCCCTAGAGATGCTACCATTATGTTCACTAATTTTATTGTTACAGGTAGCATGCCCATTTGTAATTTTAGGAGGGAGGTGGACTGATTTTTAACTAAAACATGTCAGGCTCCCTCTAATTCTGGAGGAGCCCTGGTGGCACAGTGGTTAAGAGCTTGGCTACTAATGAAAAGTTCGGCAGTTCAAATCCACTAGCAGCTCCTTAGAAACCCTATGGGGCAGTTCTACCCTGTTCTATAGGGTCACTATGAGTCGGAATTGACTCAGTGGCAATGGGATCATTCTGGAAGGAGCCTTGGTGGCACAGTGGCTAAGCACTTGGCTGCTAACCATCTGCTCCACAGGAGAAAGAAATGGCAGTCTGCTCCCTTAAAGATTTCCAACCTTGGAAACCCGGTGGGGCAGTTCTACTCTGTTCTATAGAGTTGCTATGAGTTGGAATCGACTCAATGGCAACAGGTTTGATTTCTGGTTTTGGTTTATAGTTCTGGAGCTCCAGAAGGTAGTCTTTAGCAGGTGAGAACTGAAGGCCTGGAGAAGCAATGTGGCTGCCTTGGGACCTCAGAGCCAAGGAGGAACTAGAATTCAGTGTCTTGAATTGCAAGCACTTTCACCAAGGAACACAGAAGAAATGTTACAGGGCCCAGGTCTTACAGTAAGAGTATATGTGAGAGAGAGAGTGTGTGTGTGTGTGTGTGTGTGTGTCTCTTTCACAGAGAAAAGGCAAGTGGGGGACAATTGGAGACAGCTTCAGATAAGAAACAATGGTCTGCAAGATCAACTGCAAGAAATGTGCATGAATATAGATGCAAAAATTCTGAACAAAATTCTAGCCAATAGAATTCAGCATCATATCCAAAAAATAATACAACACGACCAAGTAGGACTCATACCAGGTATGCAAGGATGGTTCAGCATTAGAAAATAAATCAATGTAATCCACCACATAAATAAAAGGAAAGAAAAGAATCACAGGATCATCTCAACTGACACAGAAAAGGCATTTGACAAAGTCCAACACCCATTCCTGATAAAAACTCTC
>NW_004444008.1:7661541-7665816 GCF_000243295.1 Trichechus manatus latirostris
ATACCCAGAAAACCCCAAAGAATCCACAAGAAAACTACTGGAACTAATAGAAGATTTCAGCAAAGTTTCAGGATACAAGATAAACATACAAAAATCGGTTGGATTCATTTACACCAACAAAGAGAACCTCGCAGATGAAATCACCAAATCAATACAGTTTACAATAGCCCTCAAGAAGATAAAATACTTAGGAATAAATCTAACCAGAGACGTAAAAGGCCTATACAATGAAAACTACAAGACACTCCTGCAAGAAACCAAAAAAGACCTGCATAAGTTGAAAAACATACTTTGCTCGTGGATAGGAAGACTCAACATTGTGAAAATGTCAATTCTTGCCAAAGCGATCTACAGATACAATGCAATCCCGATCCAAATTCCAAGCGCATTTTTTAATGAGCTGGAGAAACAAATCACCAACTTCATATGGAAAGGGAAGAGGCCCTGGATAAGTAAAGCATTACTCAAGAAGAAGAACAAAGTGGGAGGTCTCACACTACCTGATTTTAGGACCTATTATACTGCCATGGTAGTCAAAACAGCCTGGTACTGGTACAACAACAGATACATAGACCAATGGAACAGAATTGAGAATCCAGACATAAATTCATCCATCTATGATCAGCTGATACTTGACAAAGGCCCAAAGTCCATTAATTGGGGAAAAGAAAGTCTCTTTAAGAAGTGGTGCTAGCATAACTGGATATCCATCTGCAAAAAACTGAAAGAAGACCCACACCTCACACATGCACAAAAACTAACTCAAAATGGATGAAAGACTCAAATATAAAATCAAAAATGATAAAGATAATGGAAGAAAAAATAGGGACAATGTTAGGAGTCCTAATACATGGCATAAACACAACATGAACCATAAGTAACAATTGAGAAACACTAGAAGAGAGACTAGATAAATGAGAGCTCCTAAAAATCAAACACTTTCGCTCATCAAAAGACTTCACCAAAAGAGTCAAAAGACAACCTACAGACAGGGAAAAAATTTTTGGCTATGATAAATCCGATCAGCATCTAATCTCTAGAATCTACAAGATACTGCAAAACCTCAACAACAAAAAGACAAATAACCCAATTAAAAAATGGGCAAAGGATATGAACAGGCACTTTGCTAAAGAAGATATCCAGGCAGCTAAAAGACACATGAAGAAATGCTCATGATCATTAGCCATTAGAGAAATACAGATCAAAACTACAATGAGATATCATCTCACCCCAACACGGCTAGTATTAATCCAAAAAACACAAAATAATAAATGCTGGAGAGGTTGTGGAGAGACTAGAACACTTATACACTGTTGGTGAGAATGTAAAATGTTACAACCACTTTGGAAATTGATTTGGTGGTTCTTTATAAAGCTAGAAATAGAAATACCATGCAATCCAGCTATCCAGCTCCTTGGGATATATCCTAGAGAAATAAGAGCCATCACACGAATAGATAAATGCACACCCATGTTCTTTGCAGCACTGTTCATGATAGCAAAAAATGGAAACAACCTAAATGCCCATCAACTGATGAATGGATAAACAAATTATGGTGTATTCACACAATGGCACACTACGGAACAATAAAGAACAATGATGAAGCCATGAAACATCTTATAACATGGAAGAATCTGGAAGGCATTATGTTGAGTGAATTTAGTCAGTCACAGAAGGACAAATACTGTATAAGACCACTATTATAAGAACTCAAGAAAAGCTTTAAACACAGAAGAAAACATTCTTTGACGGTTATGAGGGTGGGGAAGGAGGGTGAGGGTTATTCACTAACTAGATAGTAGACAAGTATTATCTTAGGTGAAGGGAAGGACAGAAAACACTACATGGGAAGTCAGCACAACTGGACTAAACCAAAGCTAAGAAGTTTCCTGAATGCAATCAAATGCTTTGAGGGACAGAGTAGCAGGGGTAAGGGGCTGGGGACCATGCTTTCAGGGGACATTGAGGTCAACTGGCATAGCAAAGCTTATTAAGAAAATATTCTGCATCCTACTTCAGTGAGTGGCATCTGGGGTCTTAAAACCTTGCAAATGGCCATCTAAGATGTATCAGTTGGTCCGAACCACGTGAAGTAAAGGAGAATGAAGAACACCAAAGACACAAGGGAAGTATTAGCCCAAGAGACAGAAAGAGCCACATAAACCAGAGACTTCACCAGCCTGAGACCAGAAGAACTAGACGGTGTCTGGCTACCACCAATGACTGCCCTGACAGGGAACACAACAGATAGTCCCAGATGGAGCAGGTGAAAGGTGGGGTGCAGAACTCAAATTCTAGTAAGAAGACCAGACTTGAAAGTCTGACTGAGACTGGAGGAACCCCGGAAAGAATGTCCCCCGGATTCTGTAACAGCCCAGAACTAAAACAATTTCCAAGGCGAACTCTTCATACAAGGATTGGACTGGACTGTTGGACATAAAGGGATACTTGTGAGGAGTGTGCCTCTTAGCTCAAGTAGATACAAGAGACTAAACGGGCAGTTTCTGTCCAGAGGTGAGATAGGAAGGCAGAGAGTGTTACGAGCTGGTTGAATGGACATGGGGAATAAGGGGTGGAAAGGAGTGGTGTGCTGTCACAGTGTGAGGAGAGCAATTAGGGTCACGTAACAATGTCTGTATAAATTTTTGTATGGAAGACTAACTTGAAATGTAAACTTCATCTAAACTACAATAATAAATAAAAATGATAAAAAATGTAATGAGGTATTACACTGGGCATATCTGCTGCAAATAAAAACCTCTTTAAAGTGTTAAAAAGCAAAGATGTCATTTTGAGGATTAAGGTGTGCCTGGCCCGTGGTATTTTCAATTGCCGTATATGCATGAGAAGGTTAGACAATGAATAAGGAAGACCAAAGAAGAATCGATTCCTTTGAATTGTGGTGTTGGTGAAGAATATTGATTATACCATGGACTGCCAGAAGAACAAACAAGTTTGTCTTGGAAGAAGTACAGCCAGAATACTCCTTAGCAGTGAGGATGGTGAGACTTTGCCTCATGTACATTGGACATGTCGTCAGGAGGGATCAGTCCCTGAAGAACACCACGCTTGATCACGTGGAGGGGCAGCAAAAGAGAATAAGACCCCCAATGAGATAAGTTGATACAGTGGCTGAAACAACAGACTCAAGCATAACATGCCTGTGAGGATGGCTCAGGACTGGGCAGCATTCCCCTTCCATCATACATAGGGTTGCTGTGAGTCGGAATCAACTCTATGGTACCTGGCAACAATAACAACAACATTATTCTAAGTGATATTCTGTAGGAGCACTGGAGGTTCAATGCAGACCTGTATTCCGTTCCTGGACAATGTGCCTCGTGTAGTCACCATCCATCTGTCAGTGGAGGCTTATGTGTTTCTACGATGCTGAACAGGGTTCAGCAGTGCTTCCAGACTAAGACAGACTAGGAAGTAAGTCTTTGTGATCTACTTCTGAATATCAGCCAAAGCAACCCCCTGTGGATCCCAATGGTTTAATCTGCAAACCCATCATAAAGATGGCACAGGACCAGGTGATGTTCAGTTGTGCACGGGGTTGCCATGAGTCAGGGGCCAACTTGATGGTAACTAACAACAACTACTACCACGTGTATTTAGTCACTTTGACAGTGTTTGGGCAAAGTAGTTCAGTGGAGTCTTTTAGAGCATTAATTTGGGTACATGGTATGGAATTGTTAGAGAGGAAATAGAAGATGACTGTGATGGTTAAGATTGTGTGTCAGCATGGCTGGGCCGTGATTCTCAGTGTTTG
The DNA here is from genome assembly GCF_000243295.1 of Trichechus manatus latirostris. Lineage (NCBI taxonomy): Eukaryota > Metazoa > Chordata > Mammalia > Sirenia > Trichechidae > Trichechus > Trichechus manatus. The sequence continues at coordinate 7,665,317 of NW_004444008.1, forward strand.
TATATGATCACCCCCACGATGGGATCTGCTGTGAGTAGCCAATCAGTTGAAAGAGAGTTTCCTTGCGTGTGTAGCCTACATCTGAATATAAGTGGACATTCTGGCTTTTACCCTCTCTGGATCCTGCAGCTGTCTCTTGTTCATCTGACCTCTGGTTCTTGGGACTTGAGCTAGCAGCTTACCTGCCAATCTTGAGATTCATTGATTTTCACAGCCTGTGAGCAAGAGTTCTGCCTTCCAACCTGTCGGTCTTGGTTCAGAAGACCCTGCAGTTACATGAATCTGGCAAAGCCTTGCAGTCTTGCCTGCCAATCTTGGGATTTGTCAACCTTCACAGCCTGTGAGCAATAGCCCTGCTCTCCGACCTGCCAATCTTGGGTTCATCAGCCCCTGTAGCTACGTGAATCAGGAGATGCCTCTATACTGATCCATGGACTTGGGATGGTTCAGCCTCTACAATCTCGTAGCTGTTCCCTTGATATAAATCTCTCTTTATATAT
>NW_004444008.1:7665916-7714569 GCF_000243295.1 Trichechus manatus latirostris
CAAAGGTAGATCATGTTCAAAGAAGAAAAGAATAAATGAGGTGGCTGTTGTTGATAATCAATTGAGAAAGCTACCAACAGGACTGAAATGTAAGAGTAGCTTTTGGGATGGTAGGACCTCTATCATGGTATATTGGTGAAATTTTGATATAGGTATTTCTAATGAAAGCCCACCTCCAAAGTCAGTGCCCATTTGTCGTTGTTGTCAATTACCAAAAGTGTGCTCCGAATCATGGCTTGTACTAATTAACATGCTCTTAATTTCACCAAAGTGGGGAAAAATTTCTGACATTAATTACTTAAGTTAGCAAAATATCTATTATTGATGAGTGAAAAGAACATTAATTCCTTGTAGTTGTCACCTCTGGACTGTGGCCTTTCTGGTCATGATGCTATGCTCCTAGTTTGTGGATTCAAGATTCCAGAACAAACCTTCCCTAGAGTATAGCCTAAGACAGTTAAGTCATCCCGTCTATGCCCAAGCATTTGAAAGAAAATTACTGAGATAACAGGTGGTTTCTCCCTTTGTGTGTGAGCATATATGAGTCATTAATTATAACTGTAGATTGAGTGGCTGAGTGTAGATTTTAAGAGTAAACATTGAATTATTTGCTACTTTTCTCTGTGTTCAGATTTATCAAAAAGTTGAAACTCACTCACAGTGTTGGCATACTGCCTAGACTCCAGGTCTTTACTCTTTTGTCCAGAGCCTTGAACTGGATGGGAAGCTAAGATTATTCGTTTATGTGATCGTCTTTTGACCTCCAAAGAAATGTCATAGCAAAGATGATGACGACAGATTACTTACGGTGCACTTTAAAATCTCTGCTTAAGCTCTGTCTACTTCATGTTTATTTTCATTTTTCCCTGAGTTTGTTTTTGAGATAGAGGCTGTATTCACATTAGTGCATATAAATTATTCTACTCTTGAATATATATTTACCAGGAGATCAACTCAAACCAGCAAATATTCATAGAGCACCTAGCAGGTACAGGGCAACATTTCACACAGGTGGCTCCAGTGTGGATTGTTGTTATTGTTGTTGTTAGGTGCCCTCAAGACGGTTCTGACTTCTGATTACCTTATATACAACAGAGTGAAACACTGCCCAGTCCTGTGCCACCCTCACAATCGTTATTATGTTTGAGCCCATTGTTGCAGGCACTGGGTCAGTCCATCTCATTGACGGATTACAGTGTGGTTATAGTCCTGCAATTCCGCAGATACCCAGAGAATGGTGGTTTGAATAATATTCCCAGTTACTGACTTGGCTACAACAGTAGTGTTTACTACAAATGGAAAAACAGCATAATTAACTACATTAAGCAAGAGTTTTCTTTGAATTAAGGAGTTAAATTTTTTTACTAAATATACAAGACTTGAAAGCTGTTCTCGGGAGTTAGAAAGAAAACATAGAGTTTTCACTGCCCACGAGCAACCAGGAACCAAGAATTCAGTTGGAAAATGTCTTGGTCTGAGTTCTCTAGAGAAACAGAACCAGTGATATATATCTATATAGATATATAGATATATATATATGTGTGTGTGTGTGTGTGTGTGTGTGTAGAGAAAGAGAGAGAGAGAAATTTACTTCAAGGGACTGACTCACAAAATTCTGGGTGCTTAAAAGTCCAAAATCTGTAGGTCAGGCAGAGGCAGTAGGCTGGTGACTCCTACTGGCTTATGGGATTATGAGGGGCTGTCAAGTCCCAATTTCCATAGATCATGCAAGAGAAAGAGTGCAGAGTGAAGAAAGAGAGCAAAATATCTACTTATAATCTGTAGGCAGAACACACCCTAAGGAAACTTCCTTTTCAACTGATTGATTACTTACGTTATATTAAATTGCATTCTAGAAGGTGATTACATTACATCACATTACATTATAATACATTACATTACATTTTGGAACAGGAACTAGTCTAGCGTTTAGTCAAACCACTAGAAACACTAGTCTAGTCAAGTTAATACATAAAGTTAACCATCACAGGAGAAATGACAGACAGAAAGTACCCAAATGCACATTGTTGTTGTTAGGTATCAGCGAGTTGGTTCCATTTCATAGTGACCCTACGTAAAACAGATCGAAACACTCCCCAGGCCTGTGCCATGCTCACAATCATTGCTATGTTTGAGCCTGTTGTTGCAGCCACTGTGTCAATCCATCTCGTTGAGGGACTTCCTCTTTTTTGCTGACCCTCTATTTTACCAAGCATGATGTCCTTCTCCAGGGACTGGTCCTCCCTGATAACATGTCCAAAGTACATGAGGCGAAGTCTCGCCATCCTTGCTTCTAAGGATCATTCTGACTGCACTTCTTCCAAGACAGATTCATTCGTTCATCTGGCAGAATATACATTCAATATTCTTCACCAACACCTTAATTCAAGGGCATAAGTTCATTCTTCTGGCAGTCCATGATATATTCAATATTCTTCACCAATGCCATAATTCAAAGGCATCAATTCTTCTTTGGTCTTCCTTATTCATTGTCCAGCTTTCGCATACATATGTGGTGATTGAAAATACCATGAGTTGGGTCAGGTACACAATAGTCCTCAAAGTGACATCTTTGCTTTTTAAAACTTTAAAGAGGTCTTTTGCAGCAGATTTGTCTAATGTAATACAAAGTTTGGTTTCTTGACTGCTACTTTCATGGGCAATGATTGTGGATCCAATAATATGAAATCCTTGACAACTTCAATATTTTCTCTGTTTATCAGGATGTTGTCTACTGTTCCAGTTGTGAGGATTTTTGTATTCTTTATGTTGAGGTGTGATCCCTACCGAAGGCTGTGGTTTTCGATCTTCATCAGTAAGGGCTTCAAGTCCTCTTCACTTTCAGCAAGCAAGGCTGTGTCATCTGCATATTGCAGGTTGTCAATGAGTCTTCCTTCAAGCCTGATGCCCTGTTCTTCTTTATATAGTCCAGCTTCTCAGATAATTTCCTCACCCTACAGATTGAATAAGTATGGTGAAAGGATACAACCTTGTGGAACACCCTTCCTCATTTGCAACACTCAGTATCTCCTTGCTGTGTGTGAACTTCTATGTCTTAGTCTATGCACAGGTTCCTCATGAGCACAATTAAGTGTTCTGGAATTCCCATTCTTTGCAATATTATCCATAATTTGTTATGATCCACACAGTCAAATGTCTTTTCATAGTCATTAAAACATAGGTAAACATCTTTCTGGTATTCATTGTTATTAGCCAAGATCCATCTGAGGTCAACAATGATATCCCTCCTTCCATGTCCTCTTCTGAATCTGGCTTGAGTTTCTGGCAGTTCTCTGTCAATGTACTGCTGTAACTACTTTTGAATTATCTTTAGCAAAATTTTACTTGAGTGTGATATTAATGATACTTTTTGATAATTTTTGCATTCTGTTGGAGCACCTTTATTTAGAATGGGATGTATATGGCTCTCTTCCAGTGTACTGGCCAGGTAAATGTCTTCCAGATTTCTTGGCATAAATGATTGAGTGCTTCCAGAATTGCTTTTGTTTGTTGAGACATTTCCATTGCTATTTGATCGATTCCAGGAGGCTTATTTTTCGCCATTGCTTTCAGTGCAACTTGGACTTCTTCCTTCAGTATCATCTCTTCTTGATCACATGCTACCTCCTGAAATGCCTGAATGGCGACCAATTCTTTTTGGTACAGTGACTCTGTGTATTCCTTCCATCTTCTTTTGATGCTTCCTACATCATTGAACGCTTTGCCCATGTTATTGTTGTTGTTAGGTACCTTCAAGCCCATTCCAACTAATAGTGACCCCATATATAAAAGAAGGAAACACTGCCCTGTCCTGTGCTATACGTGCAATCATTGCTTTGTTTGAGTCCAATGTTGCAGCCACTGAGTCAATCAATCTCATTGACGGTCTTCCTCTTTTTCCATGACCCTTTACTTTACAAAGCATGATGTCCTTCTTCAAGGACTGGTCCCTCCTGATAACATGTCCAAAGTGCATGAGACATCTTTGTCTCTAAGGAACATTTTGACTGTACTTCTTCCAAGACAAATTTGCTCATTCTTCTGGCAGTTGATAGTATATTCAGTATTCTTCTCCAACACTACAATTCAAAAGCATCAATTCTTGTAAAATTTTTGAAAAGATTCTGGTTGTCTATGTGAATAAATTATTTAAGAGCTTGAAAAAATAATCATTTAAAATTTTAGCACCCACCAAATATGACTGGAATTACATTCTACTGTTACAAATTAGTTTCATACATAAAGAACAACCACCAAAACCGTTCCACATAAGAGTGTGTTTGTTTTGTTTTAAACAGCTTCTCTCAATAGTTCTTCCTTTTTCTTGCATAATTCTTGGGGGAAAAAAAAAATCCTAGAAGGAGTTGAAATTAAATACATGTAAGTGGAAGCAGCCCAGTATTCAACTGTATTACATTTTTGTAGAGAAAGTCTTTGGACCAAGTTTTAGAAACCTGTGTTGAGAGGTTAGAATTGCTTTGTAAACATTTGGTTTTAAAAAGATTAAAAAGATGATGTCTGAATATAAGACACCCTAAAAAAAACAAATCAGCTATGACAAGAGAACACTTTGATCTGATATGGCTGTACCGATCTTGCAAAGTGCTTCTTTCGCTCATTCTTCACCTGAGTTCTGCCATAGTTTGGAAAGGGGATGTATGTGAAGGGTGGTTGTCAGGGATGAAGGGTGGTTGCCAGGGATCCAGTGTTGAGCTACGGTTGGGTGTGTATGTATGTGCACACACACACTTTGCTAGAGAACAAATGTGTTCTCAGTAAGTGAAAAGGAAACCAAAGAGATGAACAATTTCCATATATAAATTTCCCTTCTTGATATGGCCCTGGTTTTATTTCTGCATATTGACTTGGCTTTTGTAAACATGATAGAGCACCAGTTGTTTTCTATCCAATTAGTCCAATCTTTGCCTTGGTCATAAAACTTTATGCAAACTGCTCCTCACAGGCTTAGCAGTCCAGGGAAACAATGACAGGCTTATAACTCTTTAAAGATTTTTTTGGCAAATAGCTAATAAGAGCTTTTATTATTTTTTTTCCCCACAAGACTTTCAGCTGATGGAAAACTAAAAGAAAAAACAAGGACTGTAGTCTCACATAAGCAGTGATGATGACAGCCCCATTAATAACATGGATCATTAAAATTTATAAAAAGCTATTCTTAATACAGGATATAAATACATTTCCCAGGCAGAGCTATGAAATTTATAACCTTTTTATTGTCACCAGAGGACCTTCCTACTGGTCTACCCACACCACTGTCTGCCCTCTATCATAAATCACTGTGTGGTTAATAACCTAGATTACAACTACCAGTTGCATTTACAGAATTAGATATTGACTATGTGAAAATGTTATTACATTTTTACTGATCGGAAGACCACAGAACAGCCCTGCAGGACATGTGGCCGGACAGAAATATCTGTGTAATCTTTGCTGGAAACACAGTTACGGGATGCTCAGTAACAACTGATACAGTTTAGAGCAATGAGTGAGGAAGGGAGAAAATGCTAGCGCCTTAATTAATTTTACACCAGGCCAAACACATCAAAAGCAGCCCATTATGCTGAAGCATTGCACCTTATTTTCAATTTAGGAGGCTCCAAGCCAAATGCATGAAGTAATTGCCAAATCTTGAATGCTAAGCAATATATTGGAGTGTTATAATATTCACATGGAATAAAACCTTATTGAAATTACTGGTAAAATTCAAACAAGAATCAAATACTGTAAGGACTAAAGTGGACACCTTCCACTTTTTTGTTATTTAAACAGAACCATTGATCCCCAAATCTCTAAGTATTTGTGAGACATTGACCATTCCTACATGGAATTCTTCTGAAAAACAATCCTAATAAAAACTTTTATCTCTAAAGGACAAGAGTTCCCACAGTCACCTATACAATTACTTACATATTTACATTTATACATTAAGGTTTAATACTTCAAGAATAGCTAGTGATCTGTGAATATACTAAAAACTACTCAATTGTACACTCTAAAGGGGTAAATTTTATGGCATGTGGGTTAAATCTTAAGTAAAATAGAGAATGGTTGGAGACCCCAGTTTTCAACTTACTTGGTTTGAAAACAGATAAAATTTGACAAGTTAACCAGATACATACACATATACACACACACACAGAAGGTACCCAAAACTGACAAATGGAGAGTTACACATATTTAAGACAAAGAATGAAAATCTGACTGATTTATTCAATAATTCCAGTTTGAAACTGGTCTCTTCCCTTAAATTCAAGGAAGATAATTAGCTTATCAAAAGTTCAGTGGCAGGGTTTACTTGTGTTTTCTTAGGATTATAATGTTCATGTAGCTTTTTGCTTTTTTTCTATACTATTCTGATAATTATAATTTTATTTCACTGAAAATACTAAGGTCAAGTATTTATTCTGGAAAAGCTCTTTCAATGGTTGTCAGTGTGAACAATTTATTTTAAAAAATACATGAACCTAGAGGATTTAATAACATAAATTTACAGAGTTTTCAAATTTACAACCTTTGAAAGGAAACATTAACACATTTATTATTAAATTAAAGGGAATCAAATGCATCCTCCCAAGAAATAGACAATAACCACCTCATAAAATATAATATCACAAGTATTTTTTATAATTAGATACAAAAGAAATTAATGATCCTAACCAAATAAACAGAGAAAATATTGAAGAACGCATGTATCTGCCTTGGAAGAAGTACAGCCAGCCAGAAGGCTCCTTAGGAGCGAGGATAGCAAGACTTTGTCTCATGTACTTTGAACATGTTATCAGGAATGATCAGTCCTGGAGAAGGACATCATGATTAGTAAATTAGAGTCAGTGAGAAAGAGGAAGGCCTTCAATGAGATGGATTTACACAGTGGCTGCAACAGTGAGGTCAAACATAGCAACGATTGTGAGAGTAGTGCAGAACCAGGCAGTGTTTCCTTCTGTTGTACATAGGGTTGGTTCCTCTAAGTTGGAATAGGCTCTACAGCACCTAACAACAACAAGAAAAACAACTGGTTAGCAAGTTAGTTATATAAACATACCAAGTAAAGAATCATTTGAAGGAACTTAGGGTTCTTTTAAAAGACAATATTTTGACCATAGACATTTAATTGCAATAAATTCTAAAGACAAATGCAACTAACTGCAAAGAAAACTTAGATTTCACGTAGAAGTTGTAGTTTTAGTAGAAATATTGGTATTTTTATGTGGGAATATTACATACACACGTATAAATGCACATATTTTAAATAATAGCAGTAATATTTATGAAAATCATCCCTATAAAAATAATAAAAAGGAAAGAAAGAAAAAACAAAATGAATGTCAGAAGAGATTCTGAAACTAGCTCTTGAATGTCGAGTAGCTAAAGAAAATAGAACTGATGAAGTAAAAGAGCTGAACAGAAGATTTCAAAGGGTGGTTCGTGAAGACAAAGTAAAATATTATAATGACATGGGCAAAAACTGGAGAGAGAAAACCAAAACGGAAGAACACGCTCAGCATTTATCAAGCTGAAAGAACTGAATAAAAAGTTCGAGCCTCGAGTTGCAGTATTGAAGGATACTATAGGCAAAATACTGAATGACACAGGAAGCATCAACAAAAGATGGAAGGCATACAGAGTCACTGTACCAAAAAGAATTGGTTAGCATTCAGCCATTTCAGGAGGTAGGATATGATCAAGATCTGATGATACTGAAGGAAGAAGCCCATGCTGCATTGAAGGGAATGGTGAAAAACAAGGCTCCAGGAATTGACGGAATACCAATTGAGGTGTTTCGACAAATGGATGCAATGCTGGAAGTGCTTACTTGCCCATGCCAAGAAATTTGGAAGACAACTAACTAGCCAACTGACTGGAAGAGATCCATATTTATACCTATTCCAAAGAAAGGTGATTCAACTGGATCTGGAAAGTATTCAACAATATCATTAATATCACACACAAGTAAAATTCTGCTGAAGATCATTCAAAAGTGGTTGCAGCAGTACATTAGACAGGGAACTGCCAGAAATTCAATCTGGATTCAGAAAAGGACATAAAACAAGGGATATTAGTGCTGTTGTCAGATGGATCCTGGATGAAAAAGAGAATACCAGAGAGATGTTTACCTGTGTTTTATTGACTATGCAAAGACATGTGAATGATATGTGAATCATAAAAAATAATGGATAACATTGCTAAGAATGGGTATTCCAGAACACTTAATTGTGCTCATGAGGAACCTGAACATAGACCAAGAGGCAGTTTTTTGAACAGAACAAGGCGATATTGTGTAGTTTAAGGTCAGGAAAAGTGTGTGTCAGGGTTGCATCCTTTCACTATACTTATTCAATCTGTATGGTGAGCAAATAATCTGAACAGCTGGACAATATGAAGAAAAGTGGGGTATCAGGACTGAAGGAAGACTCATTAACAACCTATGATATGCAGATGACACAACCTTGGTTGCTAAAGGTGAAGAGGACTTGAAGCACTTATTGATGAAGATCAAAGACCACAGCCTTCAGTATGGATTGCATATCGACATAAAGAAACAAAAATCCTCACGACTGGACCAATAAGCAATGTCATGATAAATGGAGATAAGTTTGAAGTTGCCAAAGATTTCATTTTACTTGGATCCACAATCAACATCCAAGAAAGCAACAATAAAGAAATCAGACTTTGTATTGCATTAGGCAAACCCGCTGGAAAAGATCTTTTTAAAGTGTTAACAAGCAAAGATGTCACTGTAAGGACTAAGATGAACCTGACCTAAGCCATGTTGTGTTCAATTACCTCATATGCATGTGAAAGCTAGACAATGAATAAGGAAGTCTGAAGAAGAATTGTTGCCTTTGTGTTATGGTGTTGGCAAAGAATGTTGAATATACCACGGACTGCCAAAATAATGAGCAAATTTGTCTTGGAAGAAGTGCAGCCAGAATGCTTCTTAGATGCGAGGATGGTGAGACTTTATCTCACATGCTTTGGACATGTTATAAGGAGAGATCAGTCCCTGGAAAGGGACATCATGCTTGTAGAAGGTCAGCTAAATAGAGGAAGATCCTCAATGAAATGGATTAACATAGTGGCAGCAACAATGGGCTCAAGCATTAACAACGATCATGAGGATGACACAGGACGGGGCAGTGTTTTGTTCTGTTGTACATATAGTCATTCTGTTGTACATATGGTCACTGTAAGTCAGATTCGACTTGATGGCATCTAATAACAACAACATATGCATTGAAACCTGGCAATGAATATGGAAGACCAAAGAAGAACTGATGCATCTGAATAGCGGTATTAGCAGAGAATTTTGAATATAACATGGACTTCCAGAAGAATGAACAAACCTGTCTTGGAAGAAGTACAGGCAGAATGCTCCTTAGAAGCAAGGATGGCGAGACTCAGTCCCATACTTTTTGGACTTGTTATCAGTAGGAACCAGTTTGGAGAAGGATACCATGCTTGGTAGAGGGTCAGCAGAAAAGAGGAAGACCCTCAGGGAGATGTACTGACACAGTGGCTGTAACAATGGGCTCAAACTAAGCAATGACTGTGAAGACAGCACAGGGCTGGGCAATGTTTTGTTCTCATACACAGGGTTGCTATGAGTCAAAACTGACTTGAAAACATCTGACAACAAGTGTGTCCATATGCATACATCCATGTATGAATATAAATCCAGGAATCATCTATTTCCTTTTGAAATCAAGTTAATTATTTCCTTCAAAGAAGTCCTTTCTTTAGAAGTGGCAATATTCTTCCACCCGGTTTAGTAAGAAATAATTCCATTTTGAATACATAGAATGAAGATGTCAGTACAGACATAAACTATTTCTAGGTAATTTAACTTATTTCTACTCACCATTTAGATAAAGTAAATGTAAATATCTTTATGTCTGTGCTGTGAAACTTCAAAACTTGATCATCATGAGATCAAAATTCAGATGAGACCCATTAATACCAGTTGTTAGTATAATGTAAGTACATATAGCATTTAGGCAGAATGTTGGCATTTTCATCTGGATATTTGTAGCCCTAAAAACAGAAATTAAAGTAAAAGAGAAACACAGCTGTAATTGTACTTTAACCTCTTCTTTTACTATCAAGTCACCTCTCAAATAAGACAGTAGTAAAAGAACTCTTGTTAGGTGCCATTGAGTCAGTTACAACTCGTCACCCCCCTATGTACAACAGAGCAAAAGGCTGCCCAGTCCTGTGCCATCCTCGCAATTGAATGTTTGAACCCAAATATCACACAACAAATTAGTAGCAATACCATTTACAGTCCAACTCAAAATTCTCCAGATACTGAGCTTTTGATTTCTATTTAATTTTTATCACAGTAATACGTGCATAGAGGTTATAAAATCAAATTGTTTTAAAATGACTTATTATAAAAGCAACATTTTCCTATCCCACCTTTCTACCTCTGCTTAGAACTTTCCAGGCATAGCCACTTTTTATATTTTAACAAATGTACTGATTATATTTCCTTTCTTACACAGCTCTTTGTTTTTACTTCAATTATTAATTGCCTTTTTTTCATATGTTTTGTTTTCTATATACCAATCATTAACTCAGCTCCATACTTTGCAAAAATTTGACAAACTCCTTGCAAAATTCGTTAAAGAAAAAAAAAGGTCAATTCCATTTTTTTTTTTCCTTTGTGACCTTTTCCGGGAATTGTCCCTGCTCTGACCCAGACTGTTTATCCTGTAGCCCCATTCCATATGTCATCCTAGAACTTTACTCTCTCCCAGGAACTGTATATGCTTCCCTCCTGTATTGGATCTCATTTCCTGGATCTTGGTCTTTTACTTTCTTGATTTACATACTTGTTTTTGTGGGCCATGTATATCAAGTAGCATTTTTAGGAGTGGTACAGAGGGTAAATTTACTGTGAGCTTGAATAACTGAAAATGTCTTTATTTTCCCTTCACTCTTGATTACTAGTAGAGCTGGATATAAAATTCTAGATAAGAAAATATTTCTACTCAGACCCCTGCTTGTTCTTTTTCTTTTTCTTTTTTTTTGTACTTTAGATGAAGGTTTACAAAACAAATAGTTTCTCATTAAACATTTAGTACACTTATTGTTTATGACAATGGTTAACAATCCCATGACATGTCAACACTGTCCCTTTTAGTGACTTCATTACTGAGCTAAAAGGGTGTCCAGGGGCCATACAATAGTTGTGATCACTGTCAGAGCAGTCAGTGGTGGCAGCCAGGCACCATCTAGATGTACTGGACTCAGTCTGGTGGAGGCCTTGGTAGCTGTGGTCTATTAGTCCTTTGGACTAATCTTTTCCTTGTATCCAGTTCTCTTCATTCTCCCTTGCTCCCGAAGGGGTGAGACCTTGGAGTATCTTAGATGGCTGCTCACAGGTTTTAAAGACCCCAGACACTACTCACCAAGGTAGAATGTAGAAACATTTTTTTTATAAACTGTGTTATGCCAATTGAGCTAGATGTTCCCAGAGACCATGGTCCCCACAGCCCTCCATCCAGCAATTCAGTCCCTCAGGGAGTTTGGATGTGTTTATGGATCTTCCATAACCTTTCCTTGTACAAGTTGTGCTGGCTTCCCCAGGATTGTGTACTGTCTCACCCTTCACCAAATTCACCATTTATCTATTGGCTATTTAGTATTTCCCCCTCCTACCCCTCCCATCCCACGTAACCAACAAAGTTTTTTTCTTTTTGTGTGTAAACTTTTTCTTGAGTTTTTACAGTAGAGGTCTCTTAAAATATTTGTCCTTTTGTGATTGACTTATTTCACTCAGCATAATGTTCTACAGTTTGATCCATGTTATGAGATGCTTCACAGATTAATCATTGTTCTTTATCATTGCATAGTACTCCATTGTGTGTATGTACCATAGCTTGTTTATCCATTCATCTGTTGATGGGCATCTATGTTGTTTCCATCTTTTTGATATTAGGAACAATGCTTCCATGAACATGGGTATGCATATGTCTATTGGTGTGATGGCTCTTATTTCTCTGGGATATATTTCTAGCAGTGGGATTGCTGGATCGTATGGTACTTCTATTTCTAGCTTTCTAAGGAAGCACCATATCATTTTCCAAAATGGTTGTATCATTTTGCATTCCCACTAGCAGTGCATAAGAGTTCCGATCTCCCCACAGCCTCTACAACATTTATTAATTCCAGTGTTTTTGATTCATGCCAGTAATGCCAGGGTAAGGTGGTATCTCATTGTGGTTTTAATTTGGATTCTTCTAATGGCTAGTTGTCTTAGTCATCTAGTGCTTAGTCATCTAGTGCTGCTATAACAGAAATACCACAAGTGGATGGTTTTAACGAAGAGAAGTTTATTTCCTCACAGTCGAAGTAGGCTAAAAGTCCAAATTCAGGGTGTCAGCTCCAGGGGAAGTCTTTCTCTCTCTGTCGGACTTCTCATCAGTGTTCCCCCGGACTAGGAGCTTCTCTTCACAGGACCCCTGATTTTTGTATTTTTATCTTCTATCCTGCCACTCTGCTGAATCTTTCTATTAGTTCCAGTAGTTTTCTTATGGAGTCTTTAGGGTTTTCTATGTATAGTATCATATCATCTGCAAACAGGGACAGTTTAACTTCTTCATTACCAATTTGGATGCCCTTTATTTCTTTTTCTTGCCTTATTGCTCTAGCTAGAACTTCCAGCACAATGTTAAATAGGAGTGGTGATAAAGGGCATCTTGTTCCTGTTCTCAAAGGGGATGTTTTCAGCCTCTCTCCATTCAGAATGATGTTGGCTGTTGGTTTTGCATAGACGCCCTCTATTATGTTGATAAATTTCCCTTGTATACCTATTTTATGGAGAGTTTTTATCAGAAATGGGTGTTTGATTTTGTCAAATTCCTTTTCTGCATCAATTGAGATAATTGTGTGACTCTTTTCTTTCCTTTTATTTATGTGATAGATTATGTTGATTGATTTTCTAATGTTGAACCATCCTTGCCTACTAGGTATGAATCCTACTTGGTCTTGGTGTATTATTTTTTTGATATGATGCTGAATTCTATTGGCTAGAATTTTGTTGAGAATTTTTGCATCTATATTCATGAGAAGTATTGGTCTGTAATTTTCTTTTATTGTGTCGTCTTTGCCTGGTTTTGGTATCAGGGTTATGCTGGCTTCATAGAATGAATTCAGAAGTGTTGCCTCCTTTTCAATGTTCTGAAATACTTTGCATAGCACTGATACAGGCTCTTCTCTGAATGTTTAGTAGAATTCTCCAATGAAGTCAACTGGGCCAGGACTTTTTTTGTTGTTGTGGTTGGGAGTTGTTTTTATTACCTTTTCAATCTCTTCTCTTGTTATGGGTCTGTTCAGATTTTCAACATGGCTTTGTGATAGTTTGGGTAGGTTGTGTGTTTTCTAAAAATTTATCCATTTCCTCTAGGTTTTCAAATTTGTTGGAGTATAGTCTTTCATAATACTCTATTATGATCTTTTTTATTTTAAATGTGTCTGTTGTAATGTCCCCCATTTCATTTCTTATTTGCGTTATTTGTGTCCTCTCCTGTTTTTCTTTTGTCAGTATGGCCAGTGGTTTGTCGATTTTGTTGATTCTTTCAAAGAACCAACTTTTGGTTTTGTTGATTCTATTGTTTTTATATTCTCTATTTCATTTATTTCTGTTCTGATCTTTATTATTTCCTTTCTTCTGGTGGCTGTGAGCTTTTTTTTTTTTTTTTCTCTTGTCCTCTTCTATTTGTTTGAGTTCTGTAGTTAAAATTTTGGTTTTGTCACATCCTTCTTTTTTGATGTGTGCATCTATTGCTATAAATTGTCCTCTGAGGACTGCCTTTGCTGTGTCCCAAAGGTTTTGGTATGATGTGTTTTCATTCTAGTTTGATTCTAGGAATTTTTTTATTTTATCACTGACTTCTTCTGTTACCTAGTGGTTTGTAAGCAGGGTGTTATTCAGTTTCCATGTAATTGATTTTTTTTCCTTGCTCTTTCTGTTGTTAATTTCTACCTTGATGGCATTGTGGTCAGAGAAGATACTTTGTATTATCTCAATGTTCTGGATCTTGTTGAGGATTGCTCTGTGGCCTAAGATGTGGTCTATTCTGGAGAACGTTCCAGGTGCATTGGAAAAGAATGTGTACTTTGCAGCTGTAGGTTGTAGTGTTCTATATAAGTCTATGAGGTCAAGTTGGCTGATTGTGCCCTTTAGATCTTCTCTATCTTTGTTGAGTTTCTTTTTAGATATTCTTTTACTGAGAGTTGTGTGTTGAAGTCTCCTACTATTATTGTGGAACCGTCAATTTCTCTTTTCAGTGCTGTTAGAGTTTATGTATTTTGGAGCCCGGTCATTGGGTGGGTAGATGTTATTTTATGGTTATGTCTTCATGATGGATCGCCCCAATCATTATATAGTGTCCATCTTTGTCTTTTATGTTGAATTTTGTTTTAAAGTCTATTTGATCTGAGATTAATATTGCCACTCCTGCTCTTTTTGGTAGTTGTTAGCTTGATATAGTTTTTTCCATTTTTTGATTTTTGATAAATTTATGTCTTTGTTTCTAAGATGTGTCTCTTGTAGACAGCATATTGATGGATCCTGTGTTTTTTAATCCATCCTGTAACTCTCCGTCTCTTTATGGGTGCATTTAGACCATTTAGGTGTAGTGTAATTATTGATAGGGAGTTTATTGCTGTCATTTTGTAGTGCTTTTTTTGGTGGTGCTGATGTTTTCTTTGTTCATCTTACTCTCCTGTGCTGAATTCCTTTGGTTTGTGGATTTTTTTTTTATTTCTTTTGTTTTTGTAGGTTTTGTTTTTACTCAGACTTTATGTTTTTCCTCTTTATTTTGATGAGTAGGTTTGTTAAGTTTCTTTGTGGTTAACGTGACATTTACCCTTATCTTCCTAAGTTTGAAGCAGTCTATTATTACTTGGTATTGCCTTGCCTTCCTCTCCATTAGAAGGTTCTATACCTACACCGTTTGTTCCCTGTTTTATTGTTCTGATGTTGTTGTCATTTACTGATTAACTTCTCTGATTCCCTGTTGTATTTGTTTTGGTTTTGGATACTCCTTGAGAGTTCATTTCCTAGATTGGTATCTAGCTGGTACAATCCCATGTCCTAGATTCAGCCTGTGTGCTGATGTTGTTTGTTCTCAGATTAAAGACTCCGTTTAATAATTCTTGTAAGTTTGGTTTGGTTTTTATATATTCCCTTAATTTCTGTTTATTTGGAAGTGTCCTAATTTCACCATCATATTTGAACGAGAGTTTTGCAGGATATATTATTCTTGTCTGGCAATTTTTTTCTTTCAAGGTTTTATATATGTCATCCTATTGCCTTCTTGCCTGCATGATTTCTGCTGAGTAATCTGAGCTTAGTCTTATTGTTTCTCCTCTGTGTGTGACATTTTGTTTTTCACGAGCTGCTCTCAGGATTCTTTGTTTGTCTTTGGTTTTGGAGAGTATGATTATGATATGCCTTGGTGATTTTCTTTTGGGGTCTATTCTATATGGAGTTCATTGAGCTTCTTGGATGACCAGCTTTTCATCATGACATTGGGGAAGTTTTCTGTCAGCAGTTCTTCAATGATCCTCTCTGTGTTTTCTGTTTTCTCCCCCTGTTCTGGATCTCTGATCGCTGGCAGATTTTTGCTTTTGATTGTATCCTGAATAATTCTCAGGGTCTCTTCATTTTTCTTCATTCTTTTTTCTGATTTTTCCTCAGAGTTGTATCCAAGTGTTTGCCTTCAATTTTGCTAATCCTCTTTCACTGTTTCAAACCTACTCTTCAGCCCATCAATGACACTGTCCATTTTTGAAATCTTATTGTTTATCTTTCAGATTTCTAATTGTTGTTTTTGTATGATTTCTAGTTGTGAATTTATTTTGACATTTTGTTCCTGCATTATTTTCCTGAATTCTTCCATTTTTTTGGTCTGTATTTTCCACGAATTTTGTCAGCCTTTTCCATGAATTTTTCTATTTTTCTCTCATTTTTGTCTGCTCTTTCCTTCAACTCTTGGATAATTCTGAGTATTAGAGATTTGAATTCCCTATCAGGTAGTTCTAGTGTCTTTTCTTCTACTAGAAAATCAACTGGTGTTTTATTATGGACACCTACTGGAACCATCCTGTCCTGTTTTTGTAAATGTTTTGATATTGTCTGCTGTTTTGGGGGCATTTGGTAGTTATTTTTCTCATTTATTGATTGTAGATTTGTTTGTTTCATCCTGCTTTTTTTTGTATTATTTGGCTATGTCTGAGAAGGTGGGCTGTTTGCTCATCTGTGGACACAATACTTTTTGCCTCCTTCTCCAATTGGCAGGGTCAATTGCTCAGATATGGTACAGCAGGACGGGTCTAGCTGAAGAGGAGTTGCTGGGATGGTTTGTTTGTGGCACGTACTACTGCCAACAGGGAGGTCTGGGAATCAGTTCAGGGCAGGTTCTGGTAAGCCATGCCTGTGCTTCTTGGGGGTGTGATGTTCAGTGCAGGGTGCAGGTAGGCAGGATGGAGGGGGGAGATTGTTATGGGTGGAGCTAAGATGGGTATAGGAAAGAAGAGAGAGAGGAGAGAGCAACAGGAGCCAAAAACACAAACAAACAAAATAGAGTGATAAGGGGGCTTGCCATTGGAGTGGAGAAATGAGAGACTGAGAAATGGAGAAAAATAAAAAGGAGAAGAAGAAGGAAAAAAAAAAGAAAAAAATGAATAAATAAAAATTAAAAAGAAGAAAGTAAAGCAAAGCCCCCAGGGATCCCACCGGTGCAGCTGGGAGGTGTGGGGAAGTAGCTTTCAGGCCGTGAAGTACAGCCTCGCTAGAAGGGGTAAAGGTGTCACTCAGTGCAAGTTATTCATGAGACAGGAAGAGAAGGCAAGTATAGAGAGACAAGAAACTGAGTAATGAAGAAAGACAAAAAGGGTAAAGGAGATAAAAGAAAACAAAATAAATAATTAAAAAAACAAACAAACAAGAAAAAAGAAATGCCTTCAGGGATCCCTCTGCACATCTGCACAAACGAGGGGGTAAGTCACAAGCAATGCAACACTGCCCATCTAGAACAGGCTCCCAATTCGAGAAAAGAAAAAGAAAACAAACAAATAATTTAAAACAAATAAACAAAAAGCCCCAGGATCCCACCAGCGTGGTAGCATGGTCCGGAAGGCAGTTTCACATTTAAGTGGCACTTCACAGCCTTTCAGGAGGAAACAAAGATGGGGTACGGAGCCAGCTATTTGAGAGAAAGTAGGGGGAGGTGGTGAGAAGTATGGAAGAAATCAAAAGAAGCAGAAAAAAGCAACACCATCAGCCAACAAATGACACTCAGGGAGCTGACCAGTGCAGGTGGGTGGAATCCAAGCAGCACTGAGGTGAAGCCAGTGCTTCCCAGCTAAGAGACTCTGGCAACAGGAAGCAGAGGATGCCAAGTGGGAGTGAAGAAGGGTGGGAAGTGGGAAAGAGTATATCATTGGTTACGATTTGTTCTGTCTCCTGCTGGAAGCTCCATGAAGCTGCTTTCCCATACCCTCTGTTTCCTGATCTCGGATAGGAGTCCAAGATGGTGCATCCATGCTGCATTAGCTGATAGGGGACCTCTACATGTATCTTTCCTCGCTCTCTGTTCTCTGTCAGTTTCTTAGTGCATTCAGTGCTTGGCTGAGTTCTTTATCTCTTCTTTTGATGCTTAGGGTTTCATGATTGCTGGTTTCTCTCTTTGGCTTGGTTTTTCGGATCTTTGCTGTGGAGCGATGGTGTGGTGCTTCTGTCTATAGTGTCCTGTTGCCCGGAAGTCTCTTGTTTCCCTGCTCATTCTTGATCCATCGGTATCATTCTTGATCATTTTCCCACCCCTGAGATATTTTAGAATATTTTCTTTATTCCCAGAGTTCTAAAATTTCATATCAATTTATCATTTTTCTTAATTTTTTTTCATTTTTTTAATCATTCATTGTGCTGGAAGATCAATAAAACCTTTAAATCTGATAACTGATATAATCTTCAGTTTATTTAATTTTACCATTTTTTATCCTTCTTTTTTATGTTCTGTCTTTTATTAGTCTGATAGTGAAGTTGATGGATTGATCCTCTGATTTTTTCATCCTTTTTCTCCCATTTTCCATCTCTTTGTTTTTATGGTCTGTCATATGAAAGAGTTTCTCATTGTTGATTTCCCATTCTTTTGTTCTTTAAATTTATATAAAAATGTATGTATGTATATATGTATCATATAAACTTATACATTATATATGTAATTTACATATACATATATTTATAAATTACATGTATTAAATTCCCAGAACTTTTCCTTGCTTCATAAATGTTTATTTTTATAGCATCCAGTTCTTATTTTATGAACACAATGTCTTCTTTGAGTTGTCTTCTATGCCCTGTTCTGCCACTGTTTACTTCCAGTTCCTTTCATGTCTGTTTATTCAGGTCTCTGGCTCTCCTCGGGTGTCTGTTGCTTCTTAGCTTTCCATTCATATTTAAGACTGAGGAGCTAAGAAGTCTTTCCAAGCTCTGGATGGAGGCGAGGAGCCTGCTGACTGGTGGTTTCCTTGTGGGGTGGTAGGGCAGAGATTGCTGGTTTCATTAGGAACATCCACATGTCAGTTCCCAGATGTCTTCTCTGTATTTCAGTCTGTTTCCTCAGAGAGAAATCTTCCAGGCTCTGCCTTGGAATGCACTCCTGGCCTTGAGGAGCTGACAGGAAGAGGCTGAGGTCTCTTAGTTTGGGGTGTAAACTTCCATTTCATTATTGGTGTTTCACCTCTGACTTCCCCTTTGCCTGGAGCACTATGACCAGTGCCATCTCATTCAATAAGCCCAGAGAACCCCCTCCTCTATGCTGCATGGGTGAGGAAGGGGTGATCTTTTACTATGCAGGTGTGGGAGGTGATCTGGGCATGAAGAGGGCTTCAAAGCTGAGTTTCTCAGCTAACAAGTCTAGGGCTGCATCGTCTTTTTGACCAAGACTTGGGAGTCATGCAACATCATTTTTGGTACATTTTCTTAGTTACAAATAATTCATCAGCTCAGATTCAACAGGAAGAGAATTTAAGTCCACCTCTTAATGAAAAAAGAACCCTGGTGGAGTAGTGGTTAAGGGGTCGGCTGTTAACCAAAAGGTCAGTGGTTGAAACCCACCAGCACCTCCGTGGGATAAAAATGTGGCAGTGCTTCCATAAAGATTTACAGCTTTGGAATCTATATGAGGCAATTCTACCCTGTCTACAGGGTTGCTATGAGTCAGAATCGACTTGACCACAGTGGGTTTGGGTTCTTAATGAGGAAGTGATGTTGGAAGAGTATGTGGATGAGAGATATTGTTGTAGTCATCTTTAAAAAATACCATCTGTCACAGTGCTAACTGACATAGCTCACCAAGAAGAGTTGAAACGTCACTGCTTAGCATGAGGAAGAAAAGCTATGAAGATGCAGTTCGGCTCTCACTGCAAAGACTCACAGGCTGAGGCATTAGAGGCGCCGGATACATGGCAGCCAGAGTGCACAGGGTTCTATAAAGAGAATTGTTAGCTATATAGGACATTTTTGGAGTCTTGAGTCAAGATATAGTAAGTCTGATTACCCTGAGGCCACCATACTGTGAGGAAGCCCAGGCCATACGGAGAGGCCATGTGTAGGTGTCCAAGCCGACAATGCCAACTGAGATTCCTGCTGACAACCAGCATCAAGCTCCAGATCGATGAGTGAATGAGACATCAGATTCCAGTCCCCAGCCTTCCAGTCACCCTCAGCTTACAGGTTGTCTCAGCTCTGGCGCAGGTACCATGTAGCGGAGACAAGTGTCCTCTTTCCAGTTCTTGACCTAGTGAATTGGTGAGCATCATGAAATGGTTGCAGCCTTACATGCCTAAGTGTGGGGTGGTTTGTTATGTAGCAAGAGTCACTGCAACATCACTCATCCATTATCTCTTCATTTTCTAACAAGTCACTGCAACATCACTCATCCATTATCTCTTCATTTTCTAACAGTTCTTTGTCCTTCTGTACCAACTTTCTGAGTTTATACTTTTTCTATTAGGAAGTGGGGAGATAGAAGTAAAAATATATACTTGCATTCAATCTATCAAGTTAGTTTATTTGTTTATTTCTATGCCCTCTGAATACATTTTGTATTGATTCTTTAAATTGGTATGCATTTGATATGTTCGAAAGTTGTTATTATTGAAAGAAGGAAGGGAAGAAGAAAGGAAGGAAGGAAGAAGAGAAGGAAAGAGGGAAGGAAATGCTTGCTGTGTTGATTAAATTAATATTCTCAACCCATAACTCATTCTATATGAAATAATGGAAACTGGATTTTTTTTTTTTTTTTAATCAATGAGTTTTGTGGTGAAGTTGAATTTCCTAGGGTATAAGACTGTCCTCATTAGTAAAGCCTTTGGGAAACTCAAAAAAATTTTACATACCTCTGAACTTTATTGTCTGATCCCAGCTGGGCATAAATGAAACCATTCTCACTGGACAATTTCCCAAGAGCCATCTTTACTCCTGAGAAAACAGCAGACAGGGCCCAGCAACGGTTCCACCTTAGCCTCCTTGACTAATGTGAACTGCCTCCTGACTGACGTGGCTGTAGCCATCTATATTAATTGTGAAGACTGACAGCAGGGAACAATATGGACTGTGTTTGTTGTACCATGATTTGTTTTACAGAGTGTACACAGACTTGACCTTACACCAGGTATTAATTGCATGCTGGGAGAACGTGGCTGATGTTATATTATGTCAAGTGTTTGATTCAAGTAATACATTACGAGGAACTTAAACCCTCTCCTAAACTGTGTGGCAAAGCAGCATCTTTTTATCTATATTGTAAAGTTTCATTGTAGTACTACCTTTAATGAAATAGAATAAATAAGTATAGTATCCAGTCAATAGTACACATATATAATACAAATAGAGATAAATAAATAACCAAACCTACTGCCATCCCATCAAGTCGATTCTGACTCACAGCTACCCCATAGGGTTTCCAAGGCTGTAAATCTCTATGGAAGCAGACTGCAAAACATGCATACAAATCAGAATAGACACATTTTAATTAATTATGGTTTGATCCATGTGTATAAACTATGCACGTGACTGCTGCAATGGAGCACAGTAACTTTGTGGTGTATTTTCCCCGATTACCTAGATAAAAATTTTATACTTAAGGTTACTTTTCCTTTTCTTACTTGCAAGATAAGTTTGAACTGGTGAGTGAAGAATGTTGTCTTCTCGTGTATAAACATAGTGAATTTTCTTTATAATCATAAAGCAGATGAAGCACCTTTTCATTGTTTTTCTTTTTGTTGTTGTTATTTTTGGGTGGGAGGTTCTGAGAAAACTCGAGAATGCTCAATGCATTTCCTAAATGAACTCCTTCTTCTTCCCTAAGCCCCACAAAGTGAAATCTTTGAAATTTAGAACTCAAAGGAATACTTTTTTTCCCCCTGTATTAAAAAAGAATGTAAATCTAACTCTAAGAATTTGCCAGGAAAATGTTCTCACACGTCCATGTCCATTCATGCTTAGTAATATTTACTTTATTCCGTTTCCCAGAAGCCGTCATCGGTTAATCGACTGGATATACCTCAGGACATAAACTCTTCGGTGATTTGTGAATTTCTGTCTTTCCAGATTGGAAGTTATTGCTGACGCGGCTACATGAAAGAAGCAAGCAGAGCAGAGACCCTTGTCTCATCCAATCCAGCGATGTGGACAACTTTCTGCAAATGAAGAATTAAAAGAATGTTCCGAGGAAGGTCCCCTATCTCTTTTTCCCTTGCAATCACGGCAGACTCAGTTATATTTAAGATCTTTCGACTACTTGAGGACA
Source organism: Trichechus manatus latirostris (assembly GCF_000243295.1). NCBI lineage: Eukaryota > Metazoa > Chordata > Mammalia > Sirenia > Trichechidae > Trichechus > Trichechus manatus. The sequence continues at coordinate 7,687,762 of NW_004444008.1, forward strand.
AAGATGCAAGCCGTTGCAACATTAGGGAGAAAAATACCTGCCAAGCTCAAAGAGAGAACATAATCCAACTTGAAATAGGGCTTTTAAGTCTGACAATTTATGTACAGTCCTAAATCTCCCCTGACCACTTGTTCAACCCCTGATGTGTTTAATTTAAGACGCGTCACAGCTGAACATACAACGTGAAAACAGCACCAGATCCCAGTCGAAATCTTCCGCGTATTCCTTGGTGATGTCCTAGGCAGTTTATGAATATGTGAGTTTGGTGTGTGTCCCACCCAGAAAAGCCAAGAGAACAAGTGTGGGAAGAAACGAATATCTGAGGGATAAAGTAGCCGAATCTCTCATCCCGTGCAGAGACAAGTCTGAACAACGAAAATAGCAAGCCACTTCCCCTGGGTCGTATTTGTCAGCCACTGGGAAATTTGGTAGTCCAAGAAGCGTTTGTGTTGAATCAAAGAGCAAAATGAATCAAATAACTGCTGTCTTCTCGCGCGCTTTCTTTCTGCTGGGACAGGACACTTGAGCCATCTGCCTGCACCAATGACACCATGCTGTTTATTCAAATGAGCTTTCTGCACACAAAGGTGGCTTCAGTGGCTAGTTTCCCCAGCAGGAGCCCCGCACTTTATTGAAGCTTTTAAACGCTGCATCAGTGGCAGGAGAGAGTGGATGTTTAGGCACAAAAGGGATACAGTATAGTCTAATATATGCGTCTTTCCTGCAGAATCCTAATGGTTCGGTACTGAGGGGAATTTACACAAACCTTATAGGAATTAAAAAGAGACATTTATTTCATTCAGAGAAGGCAGTGACTTCCCTGGCTGGGCTGCGCAGAATCCTCAGCTTTGAAAGGGCCTTTTATTGTGCAGGAAGAAAGCGCGGGCCCAGGGTGGAGGGCCATCGCCGAGGCCAGATTTGCACGCCTAGCAACTCCCGGCCGCGCGCGGGCTTTCCCAGTCCCCTGCGCTGGGCCTTTCTGTCCCTCTTTAATTGATAGGGTTAATATAAACCCGGCACCGCCGGTGTTTGTGTGGGCCCCATAATAAGACGATTGTGGCCTTCCCTCTGCTCTTGTGTCCCCCCCTCTAGGAATGTGTCACTCCGCGCAGTTCAAAAGTGTGAGCAAAGGAAAAAAGCCACAATCACTTCATTAATGATTTGTAAACAGAATACCCAGCGCGGCTACCACCTGCGTAGGCTTTGGGGGAGGCGGAAGGGGGTTGTCGGAGCAGCGCCTGCAACCACAGCGGCATTTGAACCTGCGGAGGAAGAAAACCCACCAAACACCACTCTTATATTCCTAGGGCCGAATGATTTCATGACGAGGAAACAGAAGTGTCTTTTTTTCTTTTTTTAATGGAGAGGCCGTGTCACAAGGCCCAGAGCATTTTTAGGGCACGGTCACTATTTTGTATGATACTGTTGACAAGGACAAATGACATTATGTTTGTCCAAACCCACAGGACTGTACAAAGAGTGAACCCTGAAGTAAACTATGGATTTTAGATAATAATACGATATCATTATTAGTTCTTCAAATGTAACAAATGCACCCCAGGAATGACAGATACTCGGCGTACGGGGGAAGGGCTCATACGAGAACTCTTGGTCCTTCCTGCACAATTTCTCTGTAAACCTAAAACTGCTCTAAAAGTAAAGTCTATTAATTTAAAAAAAAAAAAAAAAAAGCGCATGAGATGATGAGTAAAAAGGAAAAATACACCTTGCGATCATTTTAGCATGTTTGGCCTTGGTGGAAAGGTAAAAAAGACAGCAAAATGCAGATACAAGGATGTATAAGAAGGGGAGGGCATTGGGGTGGACATTGCCAAATGTCCCAGCCACATTGCTAAGCGAGCTTTGCCCAGGCAGCGGATCTCAATATGGCGGAAGGGGCTCCTGTCCACCCTCAGCCATCATGTGTTATGACAGCTCACCGCAGCCAGCCAGCTGCAGCTGTCCGCCGGGCTGCCAAGCCACCGTGTGAACAGGCTACGGGAGAAAACTGGACGTTCCTGGTTTGGGGAGGTGTCAAGACCACTAACATTTTATGCATGCATTTCACTAACTGAATGGATGTCAGTGTTCTTTTTTTTTTTTTTCTCTGTTTAACAATTTCTTCAGATGTTATTACTACAGGGCAAAACTGCTCTTTGTACTTTCAGAGGACAGTTAAACTTTTTAATTTTTGTTAGTGAGAGACACATACCCAGATGTGGGTATTAAGCACGTAAAGCTTATTGAAGGGACCTAACTGTACATACCGCCACCCATCTGTCAGTTTGTCTTACTGTGGAGGCTTGCATGATGCTATGATGCTAGAAGCTATGCTACCAGTATTTCAAACACCAGTGGGGTCATCCATGGTGAACAGGTTTTAGTGGAGCTTTCAGACTTAGACTAGGAAGAAAGGCCTGGAGATCTACTTCTGAATATTAGCCAATAAAATGCCTGTGGGTCACAACAGAACATTGTCCAATTCAATTACTTTGCACATATCATCAGGAGGGATCAGCCTCTGAAGGAGGACATCATGCTTGGTGAAGCAGAGGGCCAGCAACAGTGAGAGAGCCCCTTGGTGAGATGAATTAGCACCATAGCTGCAGTGATGGATTCAAACATACAAATGATGGTGAGGATGATGCAGGACCAGGCAACATTCTGTTCTATGTAAGGTCTTCATGAGTTAGAGTTGGCTAGACTGCAGCTATCCATCCATCCATCCACCCAACTGTACATGAAGTCCCAGAGCCTACTGACTCCTTCTCTATAGCTCTTGCTGCTCACCCACAGGGTAGCAGGAAGCCACGCCTGTTGGTCTCCCTGATTAGGTTACCCCTGCAGAGGAGAACATACTCACCAACCTTCCCTGAGCTCCAGAGAGAAGTGTAGGGGGAGAGGGAGAGAAAGCCAGCATAAGGGGAGAAGCAAGAGGGCAACAGGTGAAAGGTGAGGGTAGTAGAAACACAAACCTTCCAAAGTGGATGTTGTTTTTGTTGCTTGCGTTTGAGTTGGTTTCGACTCATAGCAACCCTGTGTGCAACAGAACAAAACACTGCCTAGTCTTGTGCCATCCTCACAATAGTTGTCATACTTGAGCTCACTGTTGCAGCCACTGTGTCAATCCATCTCATGGAGGGTCTTCCTCTTTTTCTGACCCTCTAACTTACCAAGCATGATGTCCTTATCAAGGGTCTGGTCCTTCCTGATAACATGTCCAAAGTATGTGAGATGAAGTTTAGCCACCCTTGCTTCCAAGGAGCATTCTGGCTGTACTTCTTCCAGACAGAATTGTTCATTCTGGCAGTTCGCGGTATATTCAGCATTCTTTGCCAACACCATAATTCAAAAGCATAAACTCTTCTTTGGTCTTCCTTATTCATTGTCCAGTTTCCACATGCATATGATGCGATTGAAAATACCATGACTTGGGTCAGGCATACCTTAGTCCTCAAAGTGACCACATCTTTGCTTCTTAACACTTTAAAGAAGTCTTTTGCAGCAGATTTGCCCAATGCAATACATTGTTTGATTTCTTGATTGCTGCTTCCATGGGGGTTGATTGTGGATCCAAGTAAAATGAATTCTTGACATCTTCAATATTTAGTTGAAAAAAAATGGATAAGGGGGTTAAATTGCCCCCCAAAGAGTGCAAATGAGTTTGCCGTCTATCAATCCCCCTGTTATTGCCCAGATGGGTGACTAGCTGTGAGGTAACCAAAGGTATCCTCTCAGAGAGGATAACAAAAGTGGAGAGCTGTGCCCAAGCTGGGTCTCGCCCCACATTCCTCCTCTTCATTGTCACCCTCTACCACAAACTGCATAAACTGCCAACCAGGAGGTGCAGTTCATTTTTGCTTTTATTTTTTATTTGTATTGTTTTTGCTCCTGCATAGCCTCCTCGCCCTGCTCTGCCCTTCTCCATTCTTGCCCCTTACCTACAGTACCCAGACAAGCTACCCAGGAATTTATTCCTAAGAATGATGCAGGAAGCTGCTGCTCCATCGGAGCCCCAGGGCTGATGTGTGGCTCCTCTCCCCTTGTACCTCCCTTTATTCCAGTCCCCCAGCCTCCCCAGCGGTAGACAACCGCCTTGGCAGGGGTCTTCCCCAATGACCAAGTACAGCCTACCTTTCCCTTCCCTGTGCTTCGCTGACTCGGGTGGACACCTCTCCTGGGATAGTACATCTAGCTCCCCGAACCCTCTGCCCACCTGTTCCCTATTAGTGCAGCCCTCAGAGACTCTCACCTCAGTGTGCACTCAATTCTCCCCGGAGCACGACTTTTCACCAGAACTAACAATGCCTGGGTAACAAGCTAATATAATAATAGCCCATCCCTTTGGAAGATGTATTTGGTGCCAATCATTTTAGGACTTTTGTGCTAACTCTGACAACTGCACACTGCTTTGAGAATTTTCCAAAGCATTTTTGGTTTGGACATGATTAATTGAACTAATTCATTTGGACATGAATTAATTGCAGAGTCCCTGCATAGTGTAAATGTTTAACACTCTTGGCTGTAAACCAAAATGGAGGTTGCAGTCCACCCAGAGATGCCTGGGAAGAAAGGCCTGGGAATCTACATCTGGACTATCAGCCACCGAAAACCCTATAGAGCAGTTCTACTCTGACATCTATGGGTTCGCCATGAGTCAGAGTCAACTTGACAGCAACTGTTTTTTTTTTTTTTAAATTGAGCTACTGGGTAAGGGGGGCGGGAGAAGGTTTAGCATTACCAAAGTACTTAAAATTATTTATTTGGAAGGTGACATGGGAATATTATACATGCCAATAGTTTGAGTTCAGCGATGATATTATAACCTTAATACTTCAGATATTTGAAATATACATCAAATTAGAACTCTCTCAATGATTTTCCCTTTAATGTAGTGACTAGAGGTAGAGCACTGAACATGCACCTATAATGGCAATTGGATTTATGGTGTTAAATAACATGTGACGTTTATTCACTCTCACCATCTGCCAGACACCCTGCTAAGTGCCTTACAGCACCAGCTCCGCTTTCCCAAACCACAGACAGCCACAGACACTTGCAGCTCAGAGAGGCAGATGAGTTCTGAGCTCAGGCTCACAGAAGGTTGTCGTTGTTAGGTGCTGTCGAGTGGGTTCCAATTCATAACAACCCTACGTACAACAGAACAAAACACTGCCCTGCCCTGTGCCATTTGCACAATCCTTGTTATGCTTGAGCCCATTGTTGCAGCCACTGTGTCAATCCATCTTGTTGAGGGTCTTTCTTTTTTACTTTGACCGTCCACTTTACCAAGCATGATGTCCTTCTGCAGGGACTGGTCCTTCCTGATAACATGTCTAAAGTATGTGAGCAGTAGTCTCGCCATCCTTGCTTGTAAGGAGCATTCTGGTTGTACTTCTTCCAAGACAGATTTGTTCCTTCTTTTGGCAGTCCATGGTGTATTCAATATTCATTGCCAACACCATAATTCAAAGGTGTCAATTCTTTGGTCTTCCCTATTCATCGTCCACCTTTCATAGGCATATGAGGCGATTGAAAACACCATGGCTTGGGTCAGGCGTACCTTAGTCCTTAAAGTGACATCTTTGCTTTTCACCACTTTAAAGAGGTCTTTTGCAACAGATTTGCCCAGTGCAATGCATCTTTTGATTCCTTGACTGCTGCTTCCATGGGTGTTGACTGTGGATCCAAGTAAAATGAAATCCTTGATGACTTCAATCCTTTCTCAGTTTATCATAACGCTGATTATTGATCCAGTTGTGAGGATTTTTGTTTTCTTTAAATTGAGGTGTAATCTACACTGAAGGCTGTGGTCTTTGATCTTCATCAGTAAGTGCTTCAAGTCGTCTTCACTTTCAGCAAGCAAGGATGTGTTACCAGCATACCAACGGTTGTTAATGAGTCTTCCTCCAATCCTGATGCTCCATTCTTCTTCATATAATCCAGCTTCTCAGATTATGGAAACCCTGGTGGCATAGTGGTTAACAGTTATCACTGCTAACCAAAAGGTCAGGCGTTCCAATCCACCAGACATCCTTGGAAACCCAATGGGGCAGTTCTACTCTGTCCTATAGGGTTGCTATGAATGGGAATCAACTGGATGGCAATGGGTTGGGTCTTGGATTATTTGCTTAGCGTACAGATTGAATAACTATGGTAGAAGGATACAACCCTGACACATACCTTTCCTGACTTTAAACCCTGCAGTATCCCCTTGTTCTGTTAGAATGACTGCCTCTTGATCTATTTACAAGTTCCTCCCGAGTACAATTAAGTGTTCTGGAATTCGCATTCTTTGGAATGTGATCCATAATTTGTATGTTCCACACAGTTGAATGCCTTTGCATAGTCAATAAAACAGATAAACATCTTCCTGGTATTCTCTGATTTCAGTCAGGATCCATTTAACATCAGCAATGATATCCCTCGTTCTATGTCCTCTTCTGAATCTGGCTTGAATTTTTGGCCATTCCTTATCCAGATACTGCAGCAACCACTTTTGAATCATCTGCAGCAAAATTTTAGTTGCATGTATTAGTAATGATATTGTTCCATAATTTCCACATTCTGTTGGATCACCTTAGGAATAGGCATAAATATGACCTCTTCCAGTCGGTTGGCCAGGTAGCTGTTTTCCAAATTTCTTGGCCTAGATGAGTGAGCACCTCCACTGGTGCATCCATGTGTTGAAACATCTCAGTTGGTATTCTTTCAATTCCTTGTTTTTCGCCAATAACTGCAGTGCTGCTTGGACTACTTTCTTCAGTACCATTGGTTCCTGATCATATGCTACCTCTTGAAATGGCTGAACATTAACCAGTTCTTTTCAGTACAGTGTACTCTTTCTATCTTCTTTGGATGCTTCCTGCGATGTTTAGTATTTTGCCCATAGAATCCTTCACTACTGCAACTCGAGGCTTGAATTTTTTCTTCAGTTCCTTCAGCCTGAGAAATGCCAAGCATTTTCTTCCCTTTTGGTAAGGTACTACAGAGCAGTTTCAGAATCTCTGGCTCTGTGCCCTTTGCTCTGGAACAGGAGATAGGTGGCTGATGCTCACCTGACTCTCAGGAAGACTGTATTCAGTGCTCCACTCCCTTCCTGAGATCTGTGCTCTCAACAGCATACAACAAGTTGAGGTTTGTGAGGCTGTCTCAACTCAGCAATGCCAGGCTATGGTAGACTTGAGATACCAGGGTGACCTGTTTCCCACATGGTGAAGGCTGATGGGGAGGACCTGGTAGGCTTCAGGAACCGGTTTGGTTCTAGCCTAGGTGAAATACGTAGAACGTTTAGAGCAATCATACTCAACTAGATCCCTAGGCTATTTCCCATTCATTCATTCATTCATCCAGGCACCATTCCCTGTGCCAGACACTATAGATATAAAGACTGCTTAGTCAAATATCTCACCCTGATGGAATACACTGTTTAAAACCAGACCTGTTGCTGTCAATTGGATTCTGACTCATGACAACCCCATGTGTTACAGAGAACAGCTCCATAGGGTTTTCTTGGCTGTAATATTTATGGAAGCAGATCACCAGGCGTTTCTTCCACAGCATCATCGGGTGAGTTTAAACCGCCAGCCTTTAGAGTTGTAAAAAACCTTTTGCTATTGAATCAATTTCAACTCTTAGATGCCCTAGAGCAGAGCACAAACACCATGTAGCTGTGTGTTAAAAGATTGTTCTCGAGGTTATGAGGGTGAGGTGACCTGGGGGGTAAGAGCTTGGATTCTGAGCTAGAAACACTTCCTAGCTCTGTCTTCTTCAGCAAGTCTCTTCTCCTCCTTTCATCTCTTTTCCCTACTTGCACTTCTGGAGTTCACAGTGGTACACGGCACAGGGCTTCATTCAAGCTTAGTGAAAGAGAGCTTTGGAGAAGGCCAGCTTGAGGAACACCCAGCCGGCAGGGATAGCCACAGTATCTGCTCGTGCAGAGGAAAGGACAGACTCATTCCCGAGAACAGGCCTAGAAACACCAGCGAAGGCTTCCCCAGTCCACTCTGGCTGCTCTGTGCCACTGGCCTGAAAGAGCGGGCTTTTTCCCTTAAGAGACCATGACCTTGTGCCTATGATCTTTTCCCCTTGTCTTTTCAACAAAATCAAAACCCAAACACACTGCCACTGGATAGATTCCAACTCATAGTGACCTTATAGGATAGAGTAGAACCGCCCCATAGAGTTTCCAAGGCTGTAAATCTTTATGGAAGCTGACTGCCACGTGTTTCTCCCTTGGAGTGGCTGGTGGATTCGAACTGCTGATTTTTTGGTTAGCAGCCAGACACTTTAACCACTGTGCCACCAGAGTTTCTGTTCGTCAACAACCCTCTTCAAACTCATATCAGTAAAATAAGAGTCTATCAACTCATTCCAACTGTATGGAAGTGGGGAACGGATAAGGACACAGTCCGGTTGTTCATTTGCTCTGTTTCCCCTTCGCTCTGCTTACTGTCCACAGTCCACACACTGTGACTCCCTCCTATCCTCTGGGTCCTGCACTTCTTCCATCCCTGGCTCCCTGCTCATCACTGTGCAGCCTGGGACACCCAGGGAGACGCCAGGCCCTGCTCCATTACCTGCACACTCAGAGCTAGCATCTAGGCACCTAGAAGTGCTCCAAAGTTTTGATGACAGCTTGAGTCTCTTTTAAATAAACAATTATTACTGGGTATCTCTTAGAAAAATTTATTTGCCCTAGTCTCTGAGGCCATATTATGCAGAGCTAGTCCACCAGCCACTCTTTGGAAACACTTTGGGGCAGTTCTACTCTGTCTTATAGGGTCACTATGAGTCGAAATCTACTTGACAGCAACGGGTTGGCTTTGATTTCTGTTGTCTTCAAGCTTTGCCATGCACAATGCTTTTTGGAGTCATCACACCCTATAATTTTTTAATGTCAAACGTGTGTGTGCATGCATGTACACACACACACAGGGGGATGGGCATAAAAGTAACTCATCATTTTTTGGGGGTACTTACTCTTCTTAATACTTCTGTCTTTAGAACACCAAATGAAGAGATTCTTTGGATAAAGGAAATAGAGCTATGGAAGATGGATTGATCCAGACACTAATAAGATATACATGCTAAATGTGACAAGTATATTTTTAAAGTTTTTGATGTGTTGAGTTAGGTTTTGACCTAAATGAACAGACCCGGTCTCCATGTGCAGATAGACAGCCATAGCCCATACAACCTGGGACCAGTGCTGACCATCATCATGCCAGCAAAGATGGGGAAATGCAGTTTCTGCTCAAATTTTAATAGCATCTGTCTGCGTTTTTAAACTCTTCTTTTTCTGAGGAGGATAAATCTCATTGTTGCTTGTTCTACCTCTGCCTGGGGCAAGAGATGAGGATGAGTAAGGAAAGAGTCTGAGTGGAGAGGTATTGTCATCAAGGCTTAGGAGGTGGAGCCGATACAGGTGAGGCGGCAAGACTAGGAAGTTTAGCCATGTGCTCAATGCCGTTGTGGTCAGATGTTATTTTATGGAGAATCTGGCATTGGATATGAGGATAGAGCACAGGTTATAAGAAACGGCCTAATTCTGTGGGGATAGTTATGATCTCAAAGTCCTTTCCTGTTCTAAAGTTCTGATTCTTTACGATTTTATTTGCAGAGTACTAAGTTGGTGCCTACCATTAAATCCAACTCTCTGGAGGGCAAAGTGTATTGGTGAAAGAACAATGGATTCGAGCAGAGGGAAACTGAAACCTTGGCCTGCCTCCTCCACGGAAGTGCTGTGTGGACAGGATGTGGAAGCTTCTCCTTTACCTCCCATGACTTGCTTTGGGAAGCCACCCCACCTCTCTCCCACATGGTGGAAGGAGTCTGTCCTCATGATACTGTGCCCTCCTGCTCCCCCTATGTGGAGGGACAGGTGACATGATCAGCTTGGATCATAACATAATCCCGTTACTCTGGCAAGAATGCTTGAGCCAAGGAGATGGCTAGTGACCCAAGTAGGGACAGTATGAGACCATCACTAGGGTTGATACAGGGAGGTTCAGAGAAAGAGTCTCCCTTTCCACTGGAGTAGCTGAGCAGGGTGGATATTCATTTCTGGCTACATTGGAAAAGCCAATTTACAGTAGAAAATGATGAGCCTAATATACAGAGGTAAAAAATGGAGAATGCAAGAGAGAAGGGAAGGGCAGAGGGGAGGGGAGGGGAGGGAAGGAGATGGGAGGGCAGGAGAAAGGAGAGGAGGAGGGGGAGGGGAGGGGAAGAGAGGGAGGCGAGGAGACGGAGAGAAGAAGAGCAGACAGAAGAGGAGAGTGCTCAAGCAGGTCCTGTTTTAGCTCCTAGAGCCAGTCCTGCCTTAATGCCCATCCCTAGTTATGAACAAATACATTTTTACTTTGCATTTATAAGATTTCAAGGCCTTGTTCAGCTTATTTAATGTCTTTAAGCATGGGTTGCCACTTCTGTAATTTTTGGGAGAATGGAATAGAGTATCTTAAAGTTTTTTTTTTTTCCAATTGCATAATTTGGTAAAATAAACCTTTAGAGGAGAATATGGGAAAAGGAAAGTTGAGATTAAAACAAACTAAAACACAGTGTCTCTAATCATCTATTTAAATGTAATAATGGACTAAGAAAGCGTATGATGACAGTATCATACACACTCACGGGTATACTAGTTGTGTTAGTGTTTACTAAATGCCTCTTCCCTAAGCAAAAGATTCACATTCCTGACGCTTTGTTTAGATATTACTGTTGGCAACTATGATAGTCTGTCTTGTATTACAGCTATTTATGAAAGTCTCCAACTTTCCCCCTTAGAATGTACTTTCTTTGAGGACAGGAACCATGCCTTAAGCACCTCTGTATCACCCACACTTAGTCTTGAGTAACTCAGTTCAATAAACCTTCACAGAAGAATGTTTACCATGTAAGGGAACAAAAAGATCCAACACACACTCCTACCGTTAAGAAGCCTGTGCTTCCTACCCCTGACCCCAATCCCTTATCAATTCTAGTTGCTGAATTGATCTGTTTGGATATTATTGGATGAGAAGGCAACCACTCATCAAGGATTCCAAAAGCATCTAATAGTGAGATATTTTTGTAATATTCTCTCATCACATCTCATGAATTAATTGATTGTACTATTTCCTTCATGTCTCACTAGTGGTTAAGTGCTCAGCTGCTAACTGAAAGGTCGGCGGTTTGAACCCACTAGCCACTACTCAGGAGAAAGATGTGGCAGTCGATTCCTGTCATGATTACAGACTTAACCCTATAGGACAGTTCTACCCTGATCTATAGGGTCACTATGAATCAGAATCAACTTGACAGCAACGGGTTTGATCTGCTACCTTGGCTATTTCTGATTACTGTTGAATAACTAGGTGAGGTCCATGGTCTTAGTCATCTGCACAAAGAATTTTGAAGCTTGTCTCAAACATGAAGCCTTGAATTCCTGTTGAGTCACTATTTAAAGTCTACCATGAGGATTATCTTCTACATTAGCCCTTCATTGTGTTGGTAGTTGCTGTCCAGTTGGTTCTGACTCATAACGACCCTATGTACAACAAAACAAAATACTGTCCAGTCCTGCACCATCCTCACAATCATTGTTATGCTCGAGCCCATTGTTGCAGACACGGTGTCAGTCCATCTTGTTGAGGGCCTTCCTCTTTTTTCCTGACCCTCTACTTTACCAAGCATGATGTTGTTCTCCAGGAACTGGTCCCTCCTGATAACACGTCCAAAGTATATGAGACTTAGTCTAGCCACCCTTGCTCCTAAGGAGCATTCTGGCTGGTCTTCTTCCAAGACTTGTATATTAGCCCTTTAACAATTTGCAAATAATAGCGGCACCCTTAATTTTAATTCATGTTTTAAATCAGACTTTATGTTATACTCAGTTACATCTTAAGGACTTATTTGCCAAAAGTACTTAGACTGGAGAGTTTTCTTTTCTCGAGTGAAAAGGATTTAATGCCTGTAGTTTGTACTTAGGAACCCTGGTGACACAGTGGTTGGCAGCTAACCAAAAAAGTCTGCTGTTCAAACCCAGCAGCTGCTCATTGGAAGAAAGACGTGGCAGTCTGCTTCCATAAAGATGACAGCTTCAGAAACCCTATGGAGCAGTCTACTGTGTCCTGCAGGGTCACTATGAGTCAGAATCAACCTGACGGCAGTGGCTTTTTGTAGTAAATACTTAATGAAGTCGGTAGCAATTATTAATACAGTGATACTTTATTAGTTTAACTACAACCAGAGATATAAATGTTTTAAGATTTAGAATTATAACACTAACACCAAATTAAAATAAGTCTAAGAAAGAGTCTGTGAACTTAATTTAGTTGAAGCCTACATTTTTAAAGTAGTACTAGTAATTACTGTTACTCCTGGTAGTTAAAAATACAAGAAGCATGCTTACCTTTGCATTTCTGGAATTATTAGTCTTTCATTAAATCAAAAGGCCAAAGCCAGCAAAAATGTCATACTTGTTTTGAGTACAAAATGAAGCACTGTGCCAGTATTATATACCTTCACTTAAGCCAACTCTCCTTACTCTCACTGCTTGCCAGCTCCTTCAGTTCTCCAGTGGATACCGAGAAACCGTAATTATGGGATTTCAAATTACAGTAAAAGGAAATTGCACGCTCACCCTTCCATAGGTGTAGGCAATTAGCGAACCAGATGAATTTTAGTTGTAAGTGAAGGGCCCTAAGTCTTTGAAAAACAAAACAGCTCTTGGCAGTGCAAGCTGACCCTAACAGAGGTGCGATGGTGCAAGAGGCTACAGTCAACCCTGATGACAGTCACCATGGGGAACCACAACACAAAAACCATCCTTCCATCCAAGCGTCCATTTCACATGCAGGCCCTAGGCTGACACACCATGAAAAAGAGGTGCACACATTCCTGGGAAAATAAATAGATACATAAAGCCCCCAGGTTAAATGTCTCTTTACTTGTTTATTTTTTTAACCGTTTTTCCAAGAGGTGAATTAAAATTCTCTGTGGGAGGATTAGTCCCTAACAAGTTATTTAAGGTAAATGGAAAAATTACAGATTTTTCTGTCCAGAACTGGCACTGTGGGGTTGTTCTTGGTGGTTATGCAGAAACTCCACACACCCATTTAGAGGCCATTAAAGTCATCATATGTCAAAAGGCACACCTGGTGAGGTGAAGAGGGGGCTGCATTTTTCTCTAATTGTTCCTGAGTCTTCAGCAGGGTGATTTTTAGGACACAGTGTTAAGCTATCTACCAGTATTCTGTGCTATGACTTCCCTATTGTGTAAAAGGTCTCCTCTCTGATTAAATAAAAGGGTCCCTTCCATGGACCATGTGTCCATGTGTCTCATAAATGTATTAAACTTAAAAAAAAAAAAAACAAAAAAAAAAACAGAGCTGTCATCAAGTCAACTCCAACTCATGGCGAACCCATGTGTATGAGAGCAGAGCTGTGTTCCATAGGGTTTTCAATGGACGATTTTCAGAAGTAGATCACCAGACTTCTTCCAAGGCACCTCTGGGTGTGGGTGGACTCCAACTTCCAACGTTGCAGTCAGCAACCAAACCCATTAACTCTTTGCATGTTTTAAGTAACCAAAGTAGCACCCCAAATTTACAAATATACTTCTGATTTTTCAAAATATATGCAATAAACATGTATCATTTTTACATTCAGACAAATATATAGTATAGATGTGTATGTGTGTGTGTGTGTATGTGGGCGTTCTCAGGAATTAAAGTACTTTGGTTTAGCGTGGAGCAGAAGGCAGCTTAAATTTGCATCCTAGTTTGAGAAAAGAGAGGGAACTGTTGTAGTTGGGGAAGATCACAAGAACCAGGGCTTGAAGAGGGAGAGAGTGACTATCTGATCTGGTTGTGCAGGATACAGGTCCTCATTCCCTGAGGTGAGGGGGTACAACCTGGAGAACACATACATTAGGAACTCACACCAGAGACTAAAATCACATACTGTGGGGAAACCTCTGTAGAGTCCCCAGAAATGCCCTTCCAGGACACCTGAATTATTCCTGGTCTCCTAAATGACATTGTGAACAGCTTCAGGGACCCACTGACCACTTGATGTTAACCTCACTCTTCCCACCAACTGGGCCTGGAAGAGGATGTGGTTGAGGGTTGGTGGATGGCAAGGTGGGACTGGTCCATGGACTGAAAAGTTAAGATTTTCTCACCTTACCCTAATGTTTCCCAACTGTGGTGTTGGCGAAGAATATTGAATATACCTTGGGCTGCCAGAAGAACAAACAAATCAGTCGTAGAAGAAGTAAGGCCAGAATGTTTCTTAGAAGTGAGGATGGTGAAACTTTGACACACTTACTTTGGACATGTCATCAGGAAAGAACAATAGATACAAAAGAATGTCATCGTTGGTTACGTAGAGGGCCAACAAAAATAAGGGAAACCCTCAATGAGATGGATTGACAAAATGGCCACAACAATGGACTCAAACATACTAATGATCATCCAGAAGGTGCAGGAATGGGCAACGTTTCTTTCTGTTATACATAAGGTCGCCGTGAGCTGGCGCCGACTCAGACAGCAACTAACAACAAGACTGAGGTGTTTCAGCCCTGCAGAATTACCTGCTTCCAGTCTCTGCTGTCAGCCTCCTTGTTTCCATAAATCATTCTTCATGTATTGTTCACTTGCTTCTTCTCCTTTAAGATGTTGTTTCACAGTTGTTGTTGTGGGCTGTCCACTATTATATTAATCATGACTGTTATTTTGCAAATCAGCTAAACTTCTTTGGAGAAAGGGATAGTATGAATACATACTGCAGTTGGAATGACCCGCAGTTCAGATTAACACATAAACATTAGTCCACCTTCCTGTCTCAAAGAGAGGTCCATCTCTGAGCAGATTAATGGCAGGAACAGCCTCTCTCTGATCCCTGTTGGATCTGAGAATCTCCCGAACTGTTTACCAATGTGCAATGGACAGGCAGTTAGAGCAGAACTCAGAAACACCTCCCTAGGAGTCTGTTCTCCTTTTCAGCACTGACTGCCCTCCCACCCACCACGTCCACCATGTTTGTGGGGTTCCTCCCAAATTTATTTTTCTCTCACAGATACGCTTATTATCATGGATGAAATTGTATCCCCTCAATATATACATTGAAATCCTAAGCCCCAGTAGCTGTGAATATGACCTTGTTTAGAAATAAAGTCTTTGAAGATGTTATCAGTTAACTCAAGGTTGCCTGGAGTGGGGTGGTTTCTATTCAATATGAGTGGTGTCCTCATAGAAGGAGTAGAAGAGACACAGAGGGAAGATGGCTGTCATGGATTGAATTGTGTCCCCCCAAAAATGCGTGTGTAGCAAATTGGCTAGGTCATGATTCCCAGTGTTGTATGACTGTGTAATCTGATATGATTTCCTTATGTGTTGTAAACTCTATCACTATGATGAGATTATATATGATCTCCTTATGTGTTGTAAATTCTATCACTGTGATGAGATTATACTGATGAGGTTGACAAGATTATATGTGTCTTAATGCGATCTCTTTTGAGATATAAAAGAGAGAAGCAAGCGGAGACACATAAGAACCTCATACCACCAAGAAAGCAGTGCCAGGAGCAGAGTGTGTCCTTTGGACCTGAGGTTCCTGTGCTGAGATGCTCCCAGACCAAGGGAAGACTGATGCATCACAAGGACTTTCCTCCAGAGCCGACAGAGAGAGAAAGCCTTCTCCTGGAGCTGATGCCCTAAATTTGGACATGTAACCTACTGGACTATGAGAGAATAAATTTCTCTTGTTAAAAGCCATCCACTTGTGGTATTTCTGTTGGAGCAGCACAAGATGACTAAGACAATGGCCATGGGAAGACAAAGGCAGATTGAAGTGGTGAACCTACAAGCCAAGGAATGCCAAGGATTGCCAACTACACCAGAAGCTAAGAAGAGGCAATGAAGAAGCTTCTTCTAGAGCCTTCAGAGAGAGCACAGCCTTCCTGCCACCTTGAATTGGGACTTCTGGCCCCCAGAGTGGTGACAGAATAAATTTCTGTTACTTATTGTTTGTGGTACTTTGTTATGGCAGACCTAGAAAACTAGCACACTTACTGTGGATGATATCTGGGTCTCTGTTCTCCTCACAGGTAATTATATTGTCAGGAAAGACATAAAGAAGCAACTTTCATCCAAAATAAAACAAACAAAAATGTCCAAGTTCAGAAGGTGTGCAGATGGGCTACGCTTAAGCCAGAGCAGAACCATGGAAATGAGGTCTGAGCGGTACTGATAGGCAACTTTTGCTTTGAAATCAAAAGTCCTCTCTTACGACATTTTATGGTGTATTTTCCAGCACTGAAAACGAGTACCCTAAAACCCCTTCCAGACAGACTAATAAAATGGAAGATTATTCAACAATAATAAAATAAAAAGCTCTCCTTTCATGAAAAATTATCCATTAAAATTGCTGGGATTCTGTGAAAGAGATGGGGAAAAGAGGCTAATAAATCCTGGGGGAAGATCTAGGTGTCGGAAATGTCAAAGCTGAATGAAGCAGACAGCTGAGCATGTGGGCAAACATGAGTCCACAGGAAGATGGGCAGGCAGGCATGTGTGCATCAGGTGGGCAACGGCACGTCCAGAGTAAGTGGGGAGAGAAAGAGCAAACCCCACGAGTAGAACCTGTGGGCACCCTCAGTGAACTAGAAACAGCAAGTTCTTCACTGACAGTAATACGAATTTAATGAGAACTGTAAAGTATAATTTCAAGCTGCACAAAAAATAACCTAAATATCCCCACCTTAATTAATGACTAAATAACATGTCCTTTTTCCATCACCAGTGCAAAAGGCAGATCAGCAATAAAATATTTTAAGGCTCTGTACGCATAAGAAATAGCAAAAGCTCAACATATGAGAATATATAACTGAGTGTATAAAATAGGCGTATGTACATAAGTAGAATATACAGCAATTGTACACGCAGCCTATACCTATATACTCGTTGGACGTGTATATTGCATTTTGTCAGAATTCAAAATACATCAGTTGTTTTGTGTGGTAGTAAAATCGTAATACTTTAGTATTTGGGGATAAATGAAATAGTCTTGATAATATAAAGATTATTGTGCCCAATCAAAGAGTTTAATTTGCCTTAATTTAACTCGAAGGCCAGATTTCCCTTTAAAATCTTGCACAGTCTTGAAGAAACTACAGTAAAACCTGTGAAAGCCGAAGAGAAGGAAAACTGAAATATTTTCCACTAAATAGAGAGCAACAGAAAGGTGGTGATTGCACCCTGTCAAAGGCAGAGAACTTACCAGTCCCAGAAAAACAGGGCAGCCCTGTGGAGTTCCTGCTCTCACAGGGGTCACCACGTTTGCACAGGTGAAGTGGATATAAAGAAGAGAAACTGAAGCTTTTGTGATGGATTCTGTGAGCATGAAGACCACTGTACCATCCACATCCTACCAATGTGGGGTCATCAGCTGGCAATGGGACTGTGAGCATATCGTTTGCTAATTATGAGTACCCAGTAACTATACTCGTTATGGTTCAGTTGACTCATGGCGACCTCATGTATGTCAGAGTAGAACTGTGCTCCATAGGGTTTACAGTGGCTGATTTTGGAACTACATTGCCAGACCCTTCTTCCAAAGCACCTCTGGGTGGACACAAACCTCTAGCCTTTCAGTTAGAAGCCAAGCATTTAACCTTTTGTGCCACCTGAGTACTTCTTTAGAAGCTACAGACATATTTATATCTGTACCATGATTACAAATCAATACTAGTTGGAATTCACGCTCATCGCTGGAATTCAACCCACCACCTAATCTGCTTGGGGATGTAGGAACACTAGGCTTTTGGGCATCACATTGTGTGCATGATTGTCAAATATATTCTTAACCTCGTGAATATTCTGTACTGCTATGTATAAATGTGGTGTTTTTATTTCCTGCCCCAAAGCATTTGCTTTTGTGGTGGTTGTGTCCAGCTTAATCTGCCTGTTATAAAGTTAGGTTACCTTTCCCTCATTACCTTGATTATTATGTGTGATAGTTAATATTACGTGTCAACTTAGCTAGGCTATGATTCTCAGTGGTTGGGCAGACACTGGACTGGGTGCTCTTACATTATGTAACATAATGTAATCATCTCCCATGGCGTGATCTAATGTGATCAGCCGATCAGTTGATAGGGAGTTTCACTGGAAGTATGGCCTGCCTCCAGTATATAAACGGATGCTCCAGAAAGGCTCGCTCTCTCTCAACCCTGCACTCTTCTCATTATCTGGACTCCAGTTCTTGAGACATAAGCCTGCAGAAGTCTTCAGCCTGCTGGATGACCTGCAGATTTTGGATTTGCCTCCCCTGCAATCCCATGAGCCAGCAGAAGCCTCTAATCTGCCTCCTGACTCATGGATTTGGGACTTGCAAGCCCCCACAATTGTGTGAGCCATTTTCTTGAAGTGAATACCTCTATGCATATTTGTATATATGCTTCACTGGTTTTACTCCTCTAGAGAACCCAGACTAAGACATTCTGGGATTCCTGACCAGGCCTCATACCCTCCCCATTCCCCTGTTCTTCAGAAGTTTATTTCCCCAGAGTGCTTCTTCCCTGGTCTATAGAGTCAGGCCAGCGCATGTCTTTGGGGTTCCATCTAGCCACTCTGCAACCCATCTGGCATTTGTTCCCATACCTGGCTCGCTCAAGCTCCAGGATGGAAAAGCTCCCAAATACCAGAAAGCTGACCCTGTGGCATGAAAATGTGTGGAGTGGGGCCCTTCCTTCCTCCAGCTGCCATGAAGTACAGGCCAATCCCTTCCCTAATTCCATCTGGCACAGCTGAAACCTGACTACACTCTAGCAAGACTTTGCTTTAATCAGTGTTGTGTCTGAAGGTGCTCTGGTAGCACAACAGTTAAGTGCTTGGCTGCTAACTGAAAGGTTAGCATTTCAACCCTCTCAGTGGCTCCATGGGAGAAAGACTTGGCAATATGTTTCCATAAAGATTAAAGCCTAGAAAACCCAATGGGGCAGTTCTACTCTGTCACATGAGGTCACTATGAGTCCTAATCAACTCAACAGCACCCAAAAATAATGTCCACATAAAAGTGGGGAGGGGAGGAAATAGAGACCATATTCTGTTGAGAGATGTGGCTGTGGGGAAGGGTGTCCCCACAAGAACTGTTACCTGATTGAAAGAACACTGCCCAATCTCATGGAGCAGACTTTTCAGGCAGCAGCTTCCACCAGCCCGATGCAGAGGGGTGCAAGGCAAAGTTTGAGCAAGAACATTAGAAAGATCCCATCCAAGACCCTGGGTCTGTCACTGTGTTGTCTTAAACAAGTCACATAACCTCTTAGGAAGATGCTAGAAGCCTACAATTCCACTCATATGGAGGTTTTAAAATATGTTCACACATTTAGACATATTTTGTCTAAAGTCCCCAGCAGATTTTCAAGAGTAACTCATTTGCTTCCTAAACTCAAAAAAACAAACCCATTGCCTTCAGATTGATTCAGACTCACAGTGACCCTAAGTTTGGAAAAAAATTGGCAAATGTAAAACACAGATCAAAATCTGTGGCACTCTTCCACATGTTCCAAAGTCATGTGGACAGGCAGTCAGAGTGGCAAGTATAGTTAAGAAAACTAGTTTGACTCTGTGGTGTCATGAGTGTCTACCAATGCTAAAAGTGATTCAGAACTATCTTTAGGCTCTGACAGCAAACTAGGGTTATATGCCAAATGGGATTTTGATATTGAAAAATGATCTTCATTTATACGCAGACAAATGTTTGTGTAACCCCAAGAGATTGTTCACCAACCCCAGGATGAAACGAGAAAGTTGTGATTACTCTCCATGACAAAACAGGGAAACGACCTGGCTCCTACTGATGGCCCCTTGACATCTGACTCTTGCTACCATTGGCTCCAACCATACCCAATGGATTCATGTTCAGAAACAATTGCACCAAGATGGGCCAGTCATATTTTATCTCCCAAGAATTTGAAAAAAGGAAAAGAATTGCCCAGCATTGGAAAGAAGGAATTTGAAGCTGAGACAGTTAATGGTAATACTCGAAAGAGCAGGACAAGACGTGCCCTGGTTTCTGCCCTTTGGGAAGCCTGGTTTCTCACTCCTTCTCACCGAGTGTTCTTCCAATGAATTCCACTGGGAAGGGTTTGAGGGGATTTGGGTGAGCTAATTAGTTTCTTGCAATCCAATGGGCTTTAACTGATACCCCTTTACGTCCTCTGCAGCTCTTCCCAGGTTGTGTGAATCATCGCCATCTCCAAAAGATAAGAGTCACTCCACACAGTAGTACTCCCAAAGAGCTGGAATGATCCTCCTCTCTAGAACCAGGAGGAAACTTGAACCAAGCACGACTACTTCCACTTGTGCCCTCTGCTTCCTACAAAACTGATACACAAGGGAACTCTTGTCTGCCTTTCAGACCAGACGTTCCCCAGTTCATGAACGGTAAAATACAGCTTATGAGTTCACACACACACACACAAAGACTGACATATAAGATGTCAAGCATGCATGAGATTTTACCCTAGGGTCCCAACAATTACACACAGAAGTTATAAAGGAGGAGAAACAGAGCTTAGCCTTTGCCTTGTTCTGCGGAGGAGAGACCTAAATCTTACACCTACTTGCCTTAGGGCTCGCTCTCCTGCCTCAGGAGATGGCAGGCTCCAGTCAAGGGGCACAGGGCCTTCTCTGCCCAACATTCCCAGGGCAGAGGAGAGTTGGCCTCAGGCTTCAGAGGAAGGACAGAGGGAGCCTCTGATTTGAGATCAATCTATCCACATGTGGGACAGAGAATGTCTGGCTCCTGTTCTCATTGGCCTCATGAGAAAACACATCTCTTTTTTTTTTTTTCCTTCTTTTTTTTCATATTTTATTGTACTTCAGGTGAAGGCTTACAGAACAAATAGTTTCTCATGAAACAGTAGTACACATGTTGTTTTATGACATTGGTTAACAACCCCACAACATATTAACCCTGTAAATTCTCAACCATTTTTTTTTTTTTTTGGTGAAAATACACATAGCCAAAGATACACCGCTTCAAAAATTTCTACATAAACAGTTCAGTGACATTGACTACGCTCTTCCAATTGTGCTGTTATTCTCACTTAAGATGAAAGCTTACAGAACAAAATAGTTTCTCATTTAATAGTTGCTACAAATGTTGCCCTATGACAATGGTTAACAATCTCACAACACATCAACAATATCCTTACTCAACCTTGGGTTCCCTATCACCAGCTTCCTTGTCCCCTTCTGCCTTCTGGCCCTTGTCACTGGACTCCTATACCTTGTTAGTCTCATTTCGTTTTTCGGGGCGGTCCACTCCCAGGCTGAACAGTGAACCTTGGAGGTAACTTCACCACTGAGCTAAAAGGGTGTCTGGGGGCCATACTCTCAAGGTTTCTCCAGTCTCCTTTAGGCCAGTAAATCTGGTCTTTTTTTTCTGAGTTAGAATTATGCTCTACATCCTTCTCCAGCTCTGTCCAGAACCCTCTGTTGTGATCCTGGTCAGAGCAGTCAGTGGTAGCCAGGCACCATCTAGCTCTACTGGACTCAGTCCAGTGGAGGCCTTGGTAGCTGTGGACAATTAGTCCTTCGGACTAATCTTTTCCTTGTGAAAACACATCTCTTGAAGACAAATCTTATAATGTTCTCAGTGAGGTGGTGGGGACCCAGCTAGACCTCACTTGCTTAAAGCATCAATCAAGGAAAGACTACCACAACTCCTATCGGGGCTCTGACCCGCCTTATGAACGTGATGAGCTGCGCATTCTCTGCTAAGATGGAGACACCTGTTCAGACCCACTGTTGTTGTTGTGGTTGTTGGGTTCTGTCAAGTGGATTCAGACTCACAGCCACCCTACATGACACAGTAGAACTGCCCATAGGATTTTGTAGACTGTAATCTTCACATAAAGCAGATTGCCAGGTATTCTCTCCCATGGAGTAGCTGGTCGGTTGGAATCACCAACCTTAGCAGTGGAGTACTTAACCACTGTGCCACCAGGGCTTCTTCAGACCCACTAATATTATTTTAATTCAGATTGTCCCATCTGTATGGAGTAAAGTTGTCAATTCCTTCTGTTGTTGTCATTAGGTGCCATCAAGTCAGTTCCAACTCATAGCGACCCTATGTACTACAGAACGGAACACTGCCTGGTCCTGTGCCATGCTCACAATCATTGTTAGGCTTGAGCCCATTGTTGCAGCCACAGTAAGCTCAAGCATAACAATTGTGAGCATGGCACAAGACTGGGCAGTGTTTTGTTCTGTAGTTCCTTCTATGCCCCCTATATTGTCAGATAGTAAATTGTATGTGGTTGTATATGTGAACGTACTTTATTACTTCTTTTTTTCCTGACATGCCAAGTCTCAGAAGAATGTGACGATGTCTGCCATTTAGTCTAATACTATTCAGCATCTGCAGTAGGCACATGGCTTCCCTTAGGAGCAAGTCTGTATTTTGGCAGGAGTTGAGCCCAGAGCTGGCCAGCTGCTCTCCTGAGGAAACTCCACTGGAGGGGCTGCTAGTTCTTGGGTCAACAGCACAGCAATTACCACTTAGCATGATGAAAGGAAGAACTGGATTTTCATTAGCAAAATCAGTGCCCTGTTAGCAAAATGAACTTTAGGAAAGGGATCCCATGGGTGATGTAGTAGGACTCAAGATACATGGACTGGCTAAATTTTTGGAGTCTCTTTAAACCTCCAAATCAACACAGCATAATAACCCCATGATACTTGTAGTCAATGCCCTGAGGAAGAAGTCCTATATCCGTCTCCTAAGGTTCTATGTCCCTAAGGTCCCATATCCATCACCAGACAAAGGATTTCTAGTTGTCTGAGAGCTACTTAAAGAGTTAATAGAATCTCCCCCTGGACAGTTATTGTGGCTGCTTAGAGGAAGCCTCTCAGGCAAGGCATGGTCATATCATCTAAAGCAACAAAGACCCAGAAATACACAGAGTTTACAAAAAAGGTTGTATAAACTATTTTGTATGTGCTTGTGAATTAATGCTTGAATTATGTCTGCACAGTTGCGTGAGGCTCACTCTCATTACAATAGTGAGGTGGTAGTGAGGTGGTGAGGAACCAGCAATCCTCGCTGACCTCCAACATTCTCTAGGCAGAAGAACCTAAGGGTTGTGCATGAACATACAACGACAGGCGAGCTTATGACATACAGCACCTCAGAATCAAAGAAAAATGATACTCAGTGAAATAGGAAGTCATGGTTCATACTTGCTAATTAAATGGATCATTTTGGCATCAGCTTTTGGTTTAGGAGGGTGGTATCTCCCATACATGGTGCTTAAGATTGTTGGAGAATGAATTCAATATTCACTACCTTTGTGGTGTGTGTACGTGTGTGTTCATGTAGTGTGTGTGATGTACCTTTAAAAAACAAACGAAATCCTTTGGCATGGAGTTGATTCTGCCTCATAGCAACCCTATAGGACACAGTAGAACTGCCCCATAGAGTTTCCAAGGCTGTAATATTTATGGAACATACTGCCACAACTTTTTCCTGCTGAGTGGCCGATGGGTTCGAACCATTGACTTCTCAGTTAGCAGTTGAGCACTTAAGCACCATACCACCAGGGCTCCTTTCCTGTACCTCTAGAGCATATTTAAAAAAAAAAAAAAAAAAAAAAAACTATCTTGAATTATGCTTAAAAACTTTCTACTAAGAGATAATTGATTTAGAAGTACATTTAAATATTGAAGGGGACTTAATGAAGACATTTAAATAGTTTATGCAGATTTTAGTTTAGTGATTAGGAAGAAGGAAGAAATATAAGAGCTAGCTTATTTATGGGTAATAAAGAATTTCATTCCCTTCTGGTTGAAAAAAAAAAAAAGGATACTGGAGCTCCATATCATGTACTCTTCTCTCTGGTCTCTTTTTTCTTGGATTTGATATGACAATAGAAGGAGATGAGATGAATCTTGAATGAACACCCTATTAAATCTTATAAAGGGGAAACCAATGTTAAATTGTTTCAGAGTTGTTGTTGTGTCAGTTCCCACTCATACAGTCCCTATGTACAACAGAACAAAACACTGCCTGGTCCTGCACTATCCTCTCAATCACTGTTGTGCTTGAGCCCACTATTGCAGCCACTGTGTCAATCCGTTTGTTGAGGGTCTCCCTCTTTTTAACAGGCCATCTATTTTAGTAAGCATGATGTCTTTCTCCAGGGACTGGTCCCTCTTGAAAACATGTCCAAAATATGTGTGATGAAGTCTCATCATTCTTGCATCTAATGAGCATTCTGGCTGTACTTCTTCCAAGACAGATTTGTTTATTCTTCTGGCAGTCCATAATATATTCAATATTCTTTGCCAACGCCATAATTCAAAGACATCAATTCTTCTTTGGTCTTCCTTATTCATTATCCAGCTTTCTCATACATAAGAAGCAATTGAAAACATCATGGCTGGGGTTAGGCACACCTTGGTCCTTAAAGTTTCAGAGTAGAGGTATTCAATTTTAAGTTTGTGTCTGCATTTCATTGTTAAAATGTAATATTATATAAGAGACATTCAGCATCCAGTTTACAAAACTCATTTTTAAACAAAAAGACTGTGAAGAGAAATTATATTGGTTAACTGATCCTTCTTAATTATTCACATCCATTATTCTATCATGTAGTCCAAAAGATTTTAGTGGTCAAGCCAAAACATCCTAACAATGATGTATCATTTACCTATTGACACTTGACTAAATTTTACCTAAATAAAAAGATTCATCCCAGGAATAACCTTCACAGGAGGAATTTTCATGATCTCCACAGCAGCCAGCCTCAGTCTTCCTATGGCAGTAGGAAATATGTGTGTGTGTGTGTGTGTGTGTGTGTGTGTGTGTGCGTGTGTACACACATATATAAAACTTGTTGCTGTCAAGCTGATTCCAACTTACAGTGACCCTACAGGACAGAGTAGAAATGCCTCATAGGGTTTAATCAGCCCCATAGACTATAATCTTTACAGAAGCAGATTGCCACATTTTTCTCCCTGGAAGCGGCAGTGAGTTCGAACCACTGACCTTTTATTTAGCAGCTGAGTGCTTACCCCTACGTCATCAGAGTTCATGAGTGACCTACCTATAAAAAAAAAAACAAAACAAAAAACTGGCAAGTGAAAACCTTATAAATATCATGGGAACATTGTCTAATATAGTGCCTGCAGATGAGACCCTCAGGCTAGAAGGCACTCAAAATACAACTGGGGAAGAGATGCTTCCTCAAAGTAGAGTCGACCTTAATGACATGGATGGAGTCAAGCTTTTGGGACCTTCATTTTCTGATGCAGCATAACTCAAAATGAGAAGAAACAGCTGCAAACATCCTTTAATAATCAGAATGTGGAATATATGAAGTATGAATCTAGGAAAATTGGAAGTTGTCAAAAATGAAATAGAAAGCATAAAGATCTATATCCTAGAAATTAGTGTGCTGAAATGGACTTGTATTGGCCATTTTGAATTGGATAATCATATAGTCTACCGTGCTGGAAATAACAAATTGAAGAGATATGGTGTTACAATCATCATCAAAAAGAACATTTCAAGATCTATCTTGAAGTACAACATTGTCAGTGACAGGATAATATCAACAGACATACAAAGAAGATCAGGAAATAGGACTATTGTTAAAATTTAGGCACCAACCACTAAAGCCAAAGATGAAGAAATTGAAGATTTTCACCAACTTCTGCAGTCCAAAATTGACCAAACATGCAATTAAGATGCATTCATAATTATTAATGATCAGAATGCGAAAGTTGGAAACAAAGAAGCATCAGGAGATGGAAAATATGTCCTTGGTGACAGAAACTACCCTTGAGATTGCATAATAGAATTCTGCAAGACCAATGACTTATTTATTCCAAATATCTTTTTTCAACAACATAAATAGTGACTACATGTGGACCTTGCCTGATGGAATACGCAGGAATCAAATCAGCTACATCTGTGGAGAAAGATGATGAAGAAGCTCAGTATCATCAGTCAGAACAAGGTCAAGGGCAGACTGCGGAACAAACCATCAAATTTTCATACGCAAGTTCAAGCTGAAGCTGACGAAAATGTAAACAAACTCTCAAGGATGAAAATACAACCTTGAGAATATCCCACCTGAATTTAGAGACCATCTCAAGAATAGATTTGACACATTGAACACGAATGACTAAAAACCAGACGAGTTGTGGGATAACATCGAGGACATCATACATGAAGAAAGCACAAGATCATTAAAAACACAGGAAAAAAAGAAAAGACCAACATGAATGTCAGAAGAGACTCTAAAACTTTCTCTTGAACACAGAGTAGTTAAAGCAAAAGGAAGAAATGAAGAAGTAAAAGAGCTAAACAGAAGATTTCAAAGTGCAGATCAAGAAGAAAAATTAAAGTATTATAATAAAATGTGCAAAGACCTGGAGTCATAAGAGCAAAAGGAAGAATATACTTGGCATTTCTCAAGCTAAAAGAAACTGAAGAAAAAATTTAAGCCTCGAGTTGCAATACTGAAGGATTCTGTGGGCAAATTATTGAATGATGCAGGAAGCATCAAAAGAAGATGGAAGGGCACACCCATGTTCATTGCAGCATTATTCACAATAATAAAAAGATGGAAACAAACTAAGTGCCCATCAACAGATGAATGGATAAACAAACTATGGTATTTATACACAATGGTATGATTAAGAATAATGATAATCTGCGAAACATCTCACAACATGGATGAATCTGGAGGGCATTATGCTGAGTGAAATAAGTCAATCACAAAAGCACAAGTATTGTATGAGA
>NW_004444008.1:7714669-7769611 GCF_000243295.1 Trichechus manatus latirostris
AGACAGTACACAATACTGGGGAAGCCAGCACACCTTGACCAAGGCAAGGTCATGGAAGCTCCACAGATACATTCAAACTCTCTGAGGGATCAAATTACTGGGTGGAGGGACCAAGGTCTCGGAGAATATCTAGCTCAATTGGCATAACATAGTTTCTAAGGAAAATGTTTTAATTCCTACTTTGGTGAGTAGCGTCTGGGGTCTTATAACCTTGTAAGCGACCATCTATGATACTCCACTGGAGCAAGAGAGATTGAAGAAAACCAAAGACACAAGGGGAAGATTAGTCCAAAGGACTAATGATCACAAGTACCATAGACTTCATCAGCCTGAGTCCAGCACAACTAGATGGTGTCTGGGTACCATTACTGACTGCTCTGACATGGATCACAATAGAGGGCCCCAAAGTAAGCTGGAGAAAAATGTAGAACAAAATTCTAACTCACACACTCACGCACACAAAGACCAGATTTATTGGCCTGACAGAGACTGAAGAAACTCTGAGAGTATGGCCCCCAGACTCCCTTTTAACTCAGTACTGAAGTCATCCCTGAGGTTCATCCTTCAGCCAAAGATTAGATAGGCCCATAAAACAAAATAAGACTAAATGGGCACACTAGCCCAGGGGTAAGGACCAGAAGGCAGGAGGAGACAGAAAAGCTGGTAATGGGGAACCCAAGGTTGAGAAGGGGAAAGTGTTGACGTATCATGGGAGTAGCAACCAGTGTCACAAAACAATGTGTATTAATTGTTTAATGAGAAACTAATATGCTCTGTAAGCTTTTATTTAAAATACAACTAAAAAACAAAAAGAAGATGGAAGGAATACACAGATCCACCGTACCAAAAAAACTGGTTGACGTCTAGCCGTTTAAGAGATAGCATATGATCAAGAATTGATGGTGGTGAAGGAAGAAATCCAAGCTGCACTGAAGGCATTGGCAAAAAACAAGGCTCCAGGAATTGACAGAATACCAACTGAGATGTTTCAACAATCAGATGGAGTGCTAGAATCATTCACTCATCTATGCCATGATATTTGGAAGACAGCTTCCTGGCCAACCGACTGGAAGAGATCCATATTTGTACCCATATCAAAAAAGATGATCCAACAGAATGCAGAAATCATCGAAAAATACCAAACACTAGTAAAATTTTGCTAAAGATCATTCAGAAATAGTTGCAGCAGTTCATTGACAGGAAATTACCAGAAATTCAAGCTGGATTGAGAAGAGAACTTGGAACGTGGGATATCATTGCTAATGTCAAATGGATCTTGGCTGAAAGCAGAGAATACCTGAAAGATGTTTACCTGTGTTTCATTGACTATGCAAAGTCATTCAACTGTGTGATTCATAACAAAGTATGAGTAACATTGTGAAGAATGGTAATTCCAGGACACTTAAATTTGCTCACGAGGAACCTGTACATAGATCAAGAGGCAGTTGTTCCAACAGAACAAGGGGATACTGCATGGTTTTAAAATCAAGAAAACTGTGTATCAGGGTTGTATTCTTTCACCATACTTATTCAATCTGTATGCTGAGCAATTAATCCAAGAAGCTAGACTATATGAAGAGGAACATGGCATCAGGACTGGAGGAAGACTCGCTAACAACCTGTGATATGCAGAAGACATAACCTTGCTTGCTGAAAGTGAAGGGGACTTGAAGCACTGATGAAAATCAAAGACCACAGCCTTCAGTATGGATTATACCTCAATATGAAGAAAACAAAAAAATCTCACAAGCTGATCAATAAACAACATCAGGGTAAACAGAGAAAAGATTGAAGTTGTTAAGGATTTCCTTTTACTTGGATCCACAACCAATGCCCATGGAAGCAGCAGTCAAGAAATCAAATGACCCATTGCACTGGGCAAATCTGCTATAAAAGACTCTTTAATGTGTTAAAAAGCAAAGATGTCACTGTGAGGACTCTGCACCTCATCCAAGTCATGATATTTTCAATCACCTCATATGCATGCAAAAGCTGATTAATGAATAAAGAAGACTGTAGAAGAATTGACTTCTTTGAATTATGGTGTTGGCAAAGAATATTGAATATACCATGGACTGCCAGAAGAACAAACAAATCTGTCTTAGGAAGATGTACAGCCAGAATGCTCCTTGGAAGCCAGGATGGCAAGACTTTCTATCATGTACTTTGCACATGTTATCAGGAAGGACCAGTCCCCGGAGAAGGACATCATGCTTGGTAAAGTAGAGGGTCTGGGAAAAACAGGAAGATCCTCTAGGGGATGAAGTGACACAGTGGCTGCAATGATGGGCTGAAACACTGCAATGATTGTGAAGATGGCTCATGACTGGGCAGTGTTTAATTCTGCTGTACATAAGTACCTCTACATACATACACACACACACACACACACACACACACACACATACATACATAGATATATCTATGGTAATTATGAATCAAAATTGACTCAATGGCAACTGGTTTTTTTGGTATATATATATGTATATGTGTGTGTGCGTGTGTGTGTGTGTGTGTGTGTATGCATATACATACATATACACAGACATAGCCAAAACCAAAAAACCTGTTGCTCTGAGTCGATTGCTACTCATAGCGACCCCACAGGACAGAGTAGGACTGCCGCATAGGGTTTCCAAGGAGCACCTGGTGGATTCTAACTCCTAACCTTTTGGTTAGCAGCCATAGCGCTTAAGCACTATACCACCAGGGTTTCCACATACATAGCAGAAAGAACAAAAAAGGAAAGGAAATGGATAATGGAAGGCTGATAAAGAAGACAATGGCCATTCTGAACACCTACTTATTTGACTGCATTTCTGGTAGTGGCCCACGTGGCTTGGGATCACCATCTGGGGAAAACCATTTTGCCTAAAGTGAGCTGGGGACTGACAGCCCACCACCTCTTCAGATGTCTGATTCTTTCTTGCTTCTCAGTGTACATTCTTCTAGAAGCACTGGAGCTCCAGTCCCTTTGTTATTTCCTTTTCTTTTGAATTTGGAGATTTTTTTTCTGCCTCTATGTACTTTTCAACATGTTTTAAAAGGTAGACTTATGATATCAAATTGAATGAAGTGGCAGTAGAGGAAAGTTGCCACCAGGTAGCATTTAATGTCACTGGTTCCTGAAGAGATACTAGATTGTTGTGCAATTGGCAAGGATGGTGACAGGGGTCACACACTGTAATTTGAGAGACCTAACCTTGTGTGTCTGAAAGGGACATGCACACTTGGACACTTGAACATATATGACCAAGGATTGCATACAAGATACATATATGTACATGATGTTCATGAAGGTTGTGAGGTAAACAATTTACCTTGTGTGAATGACCTTGTGCGACAGTAAGACCACACGTTACACTCATTAAAAAATCGGTAAGTCGTCATGCATCAAAGTTGGACATCCTGATAATGAATTTGATGGTGACATTCAGCCCAGCAGAGGGTCTAGTAGTTTTCTACAGACATGTTTAACTGAACAGTCATTAGTATAATGGCAACAACCTCTACATGTGAGATCAATGTTTCCTGTCTGAATTTATTTTTGCAGGCTGTGGGGACCATTTCACATAGCTGCTCCAGGCTGGTGCCATGTGGGCCCACTCCCCTGCCCTGCCTTTTGCTTCCTTTCGGCACCATAAATGGCCTTTTGAGTCGCACCGACCATTCATTGAGAAGACATTGGCCAAAGGGCATTCCGTGATAGAGCTTCACTCCCAAAGTAGGTTGGACTTGAGGTCCTGGACACGTATTCCTCTTGGCATTTAGATTTGTAGCAAGTGTGCCATTGCCTAGCAGGTGTATGCTAGGAAAGTGGGTCTGGAAGGGTCCCAAGGAGGGCATTTGCATACTGCGTGGCACAGTCACACCACTTCCAAGGATATGAAGTGCATTGATAAATACATAAATCTAGTCATCATGATCTTGTTAAGATCAAAGAACTTTCAGACTCAGGGGAGCTACAGTTTACTGACATGTCTAGTGTTTTCATTCTCAAACAGAACCTATTTCTAAAAAAGAATACGGCTTTCTTTTTGCTGTTTTTCTTCTGCTGCTGCTTCTGCTTCTTCTCTTTCTCCTTCTGACAGAGACTCTCCTTCCAAAGATGATGAGTTCGATAATTGGATTTTCTGTGTCAGAAAGAATGCTGGGAAGTATCTCTTTTGCAGGCCTGCTTGCCCACCTCCATGGGAACCAGGGGGGTCCCCAGGGAGAAAACACAACATGGAATGCCATCTCTTCATTTAGCAAAGACAAAAGGGGTGCCTGAGACTAGCTACATCAAAAGGCATTGGATTACAAATCAGGCTAATGATCTGATAGGCCAATCCTCAAATCCAAGTCTCCATTGTGTTCCTGCCAGAACCACTTGCTTAAGTCATTTTGACCTCTGGCTATTGAAAACAGGTTCTTCACCAGGTACACCCCAGGAAGGGGTATTTGTTATTCTACCTTGTTCAAAGACTTCCTGAAAAGCTTTCCTGTTTTCATTTTTCCTTCTCTACAGGAAAAGAGAAAGAGAGAAAAAAAAGTAAAAGAAAAAAAAATTAGGAAAGACAAGGAAAAAAAAAAAAAAGGATAGGCAAAGTTAACTGGATTAATCACCTTTTTTGTATAATGGGGACTTTGGAGAAGAAAGTCAGAATTTGGTCTTTATCCCTCTCTCACTGGCAGAGCCAAAGCTTTTCAGATGCACATATCCCTTTAATGACTTAATCACCTAATTAGCTGACTGGCAAAGCCAATTGGTGAAAGCAGGCTGGGCTCTCAAATAATTCCACTTACCTTTAAGTGATTAAGTGAGAGCTTCTAGCATGGGGCTCAGCTTTTATGACTTGAAGATTCCAGAGATAAAACACAGGGAAAGAAAAACCAAAATAAACCCATTCAGCAGGAAATGTGAGTGACTTTTATTTTAAATCCTCTCTTTGAAGACTTAGGCTGATGAGGATGTGTCCGCAAACAGTCTCTCCAGTCATGGGGTTTCCAGTTTCCTTTCAGCTGCACTCACTGAGAGCTTTGAGAGCTCACCTTTATTTTTAAACATTTTTTTTTCATTGTTTTCCTCCCACCCTTTGCCTAATAAACGTCTCTCTGCAAATGCTGTAAAAAGCAACATTTTGTAGGATAAGGAGCGAGGAGTTAAAAGCAGATAATTTCTTCTCTCTGGACTTGAGGATTCTAAATCTAAACACTGTCCTTGGAGTAACTCCACAACAGCTTCCCCATCTCTCCTCCTTGTGCTTATAACCAAATACAAACCCGTTTCCATTCGAGTCAACTCCAACTCATGGCAACCCCATGAGTTAACACAGTAGAACTGTTACAGCGGGTTTTCTTGGCTGGGATCTTTATAGAAGCGGATACCGGACTTTGCCTTTGCGGCACCGCTGGGTGGATTCGAGCCACCAACTTCTAGGTTAGTAGTTCAGAGCAAACCATTTGCACCACTTAAGGAGTTTGTAGCCCTGGTGTTGCAGTGGTTAAGAGCTCGACTGCTAACCAAAAAGTCAGCAGTTCGAATCCAGCTGGAAACCCTATGAGGCAGGTCTACTGTGTCCTACCGGGTTGTTATGAGTCAGAATCGACTGGATGGCAGTGGGTTTTGGTTTAGTGACTTGTGCTTATCCAAAGGGGTAAAACTCAAATGTAATGGAGGTAGAAATCTTCCATGATGTTATGGCTTTTAAAATCCTCCCCATTATCTGTGAATTTTTGGGGGCTGGGGTTGGGGAAGGAGGTGTTTCTTTCTACAAAAGGTGATCTCCAGAAGAATAATATAAGGTGAAGATTCAAAAGTCATGAGTAACTTGGTAGCAGCAGGCTAATGCTAAGCCCTCCCAGAATGTTTGGGGAGATAAAGATTTGCTGGACTGAGCACACACCCTCCAAGGCCTTTGCTACCTACATACCTAGCATGTTTCCCACGCACACCGGCAGGTCCTAAGTGTCTCCAAGCAAGGTTGGTGCATTATCCCCAGAGCTTATTCATTCCTCCCTGACCACCAAGGAGCAGCAAGGCAGCTTGAGACAGGAAGCTGGAGTGCAGGGGCATATGCCAGGTGCTCATTCCATGGCCATGGGACAGAAAATGATCTTCACGTCACTCTACCATCCTCCCCAGCTGTCTGAGATATCTATCACCCTCATGAATGCTGGTCTGTGCTTGACTCATCTAGCTGCGTGTTAGGACTATCTTTCACTCAGAAGAATTATGCAGAGTGTCTCAAACTTCCCAGATTAGAGAATAATTATCTTGTGGCCCCTTCCTTCTGCCTTGGCCACGTTGCATTTCAAGAGCACTTTCCTGCAAGTCACATCAAGCACTACTCCGAGCAAAGGAGTCCCCATGTGGAGTACAGAGAGCTACCCAGGGCCAAGCCAACTCCCCCTGTTCAGCTACAACTGGAAACAGTCTACTGGTGAAACAGGGAAGGGAAAAAGGGACTGGGCCCCTAGGCAAAGAACCCTCAACTAAAAACATGTGCTTAACTAATGACACAAAACCCATTATCTTGGAACATGCAATAAAGAAAGAACAACCTACCCAGCTCTCAAAGTACGTCCTTGATAAGATGCTTTTCAGAAGAACCGGCCAGATCTGGTCCCTGGAGGGTGCGCAGACATCCCCAAGGTGACCGACAGACCCATGACAGGAATCCAGCCCGCACCGTGGGGGGACTGTGCAGGCGCTGCACCCCATAATAAGTCCTGCCATCCAGTCCCAGGAGGCTTTGTTGCGGGTTCCATCTTGGGCTGCCTTCTGCGCGTGCACCAAATCTTCATAACCCCGCCTCTCTCATGAATAAAGATGATGCCTTTTCCCGCCTAAAAACCTTTATAAGCCCCAGCCAATCCTTTATTCAGGGACACAAAAGCTAGCGTTGCTTTGTCCCTCTGTCTCCGCTTGCGAGCTACTTTTGCTCAATAAAGCTTTGTTCCTGCAGAAAATTTGAGCGTCTCCTGGTCATTCTTGGTCAGTAGAAGGCAAGAAGCTCATAGGGGCTGCCCAGGTTGGGCAGAAGACCCCAGCGACCCTGGGAGTTCAGATTCAGGGGCATAGTGAAAGGAAGACCCTGATCTAAACAACCTGTCAGTGAATTTAATGATGACATTCAGCCCAAGGGAGGGTGTGGCAGTTGTCTATAAATATGGGGAACAATTTTGAATTGAACAGCTGTTGGCATAACGAAAACAACCTCTATATTAAGGCCGAGACTTAGCTGTATGTCTGGGCAGCACAGGCAGCTGGGAAGACACTCCAGTGACCCAAGGAACAAGGCACGTACCTATCTACTGGCTAAGATGAGCCGTTCCACCATCAAGCCAGGAGATCCTCATAGGACCACATTGGGTGGGGTAAATCAAGAATTTTCATAAGGCTTTAGAAAGGTCACTAATTGTTGTGCTAAAGTGAGCATTGAAGAGAAATCCTAAATCACCAAGTTCCATGCAAAAAAAAAAATTGAGGTCAAACCGATCTTTAACAAAAATAAATAGACTGGAATAACTTTTCTGTTTTCAGAAGTGTCAGTTATTATCAAATAACAGAAATACAGATGAAGCACAGTATAGTGACCATATGGACGTATTTTGGGAGCACATATAAATATTTCATCTATAAAATATAGAACCAGAGATATCTGACTAAATTTTCTCTGGTATTTCAAACACCAGGCAAGGGAGCAACTCATCTTAAAATATATATATATATATATATATAAGAGTTACATATATATCAATAAATAACTCTTTTCATCCACTTTTATTCTAGAAAAGTTCTAGCTTGTGAGATACACAGCTAGAGATGTTGTATAGCTCTCCTATCAAAATCAGAACAATGAGGAGTCATTTCTTTTGTTTCAAACATACACGTAAACACACACACAGACAATTTTTACTTAACTGAAATTACTTTGCTGTCAGGGGACAATAGTACAGCCTTGATGTTACTTAGGAAAAGTTAGAAAACTTACTCTCATTTCTGGTTAACGGAATCTTGATGATCTCATTGCTTTCCATCCTCCAAATACATCCTCAGTTCCACAGCCTTCCTTGGCCCTGCTGATGAATTCACGTTTAAGTAGAAGGTAGGTTCTGTGGTAACACGGCTCTTTTTACCTTAAACTCCCTCAAATCAAGAATAGACAAAGCTCCCACACAGCAGAATTCCAAATTGTTTCTGTAGGTTCTTTGCCATCAAAGAGGTGGAGCATAACTCCTTGCTCCTTAATTGTGGACTACATACAGCAACTTCCTTCAGAAGAATTTAACCTGAAAAGGGAGGTGAGGTAACATTACAGTGGAGAAACCCGATGAACATTATCTCAGCCAAGTGATCAAGGTCAACATGAACAGTGACAAGTCACGTTGACAGCGTGTACACTTTACATAATGTGATTAGGATGTCAGTTTATCTCCGTTAGTCTCCAAAACCCATTACTATGGTCTAATCATCAACACACATGCGCGCTCACACACACACACACACACACACACACAAAGACACACACAAAATACATTACTACTGAGGGACTTTCTACAATATACCTGATCAGTATGCCTGAAAACTGTCAGAATCAAAACCAAACTCATTGCCGTCAGTTTCAACTCAATCTGACACTACAGAGCAGAGTAGAACTGGGTTTACAAGGCTGTAATCTTCACAGAAGCAGACTGCCACGTCTTTCTCCTGACGAGCGGTTGGTGGGTTTGAACCACTGACCTTTTGATTAGCAGTGGAACTCTTAACCACTGTACCACCAGGGCTCCTTAAAACTGTCAAGGTCATCAAAAATAAGGAAAGTAAAAAAACTGTCACAGCCAGGAAAAGCCTAAAGAGACAAGACGACTAAATGTTATTTGGTGTCCTGGATGGGATTCTGGAGTAGAAGAGAGGCAGTAAGAAAAAACTGAAGAAGTCCAAAAAAATGTGAACTTTGGATAATAATACTATATCCATACTGGTTCATTAGCTGCAGCAAAGGTATCTTACTAATGTTAACAATAGAGAAAATTGGATATGTGGTATAAAAAGCTCAATGCAATATTCTTCCTACTTTTCTGTAAATCTAAAACTATTCTAAACATTTAAAAAAAAATTAAAAATTAAATGTGAAAAAAGAAAAAACACATTTTTTTGCTCTGGTCAAAATCTCTCATATCAAAAGCTGTACCCTCCTGTTGTATCTGGGTCCCTTCCATTTCCTGGTACCCTTTAACTCCCCCTTTTTATTGTTATTGTTAGCTGCCATCAAGTTGGCCCCTGACCCATGGTGACCTCATGCACAATGGAGTAAAATGCTGCCTGGTCCTGCACGATCCCCATGATGGACTGTGGGTCAGAGAGTTGTGGTCCATCGGATTTTCACTAACTGACTTTAGGAAGTAGATCATCAGGTTGTGTACGAGGTGCACTGGCCGGGAATTGAACCTGGGTCTCCTGCAAGGAAGGCAAGAATTTTACCACTGAACTACCAATGCCCTCGTCCATATTTACTAGACCATTTCAATTCACCCACACAAGTGCTTCAACGTCACCACTAAAAGATATGTGTGTAATGAATTTCTTGTCTTCTACCACCCACTTGCTAATATTTTGTTCTCTGAGCCCCTTCATAGCATACCTAAAATGTAGTCATTCCCCTATTGGGCTTCCATTTCTTAAACACAGTGTACTGCTCAGCATACTCTAAGCAGGCTTTATCCATGCCAACCTTGGTGAGATCAACAATGGTCATTGTCTTAGTCATCTAGTGCTGTTACAACAGAAATACCACAAGTGGATAGCTTCAACAAAGAATAAGTTATTCTCTCACAGCCTAGTAGGCTACAAGTCCAAATTCAGGGCATCAGTTCCAGGGGAAGGCTTTCTCTCTCTGTTGGCTCTGGAGGAAGGTCCTTGTCATCAGTCTTCCCTTGTTCTGGGAGCTTCTCCACACGGGAACCCTGGGTCCAAAGGACACACTCTGCTTCCAGTGCTTCTTTCTTGGTGGTATGAGGTCCCCAACTCTCTGCTTGCTTCCCTTTCCTTTTATCTCTTGAGAGATAAAAGGTGGTGCAGGCCACACCCCAGGGAAACTCCCTTTACATTGGGTTAGGGATGTCACCTTAGTAAGAGTGTTACAATTCCACCCTAATCCTCTTTAACATAAAATTACAGTCACAAAATGGAGGACAACCACACAATACTGGGAATCATGGCACAGCCAAATTGATACATATATTTTGGGGGGACATAATTCTATCCATGACAATCATGTTGCCAGGACATGTCTTCATCTTGTTGGTCCTCTCATGATAACTGAATATGAACGACCATACCCTTCTTCATGAAGCATGTGATGACTCTTATGTTTCTGATACCACACGCTCCTGATGGCTCTCCTATTTTCCTGTTTACACTTCCCCAGTCTCTTTTGCTTATCCCCTCTCCTCTATAATAGCTAATCACCATCTCAAATGTACTATTTTCAAAATTAAGTCTCTATACTCATGTAGGCCATACCACCTCAAACCTAGACTCTGTCATGCCCTCCTAACTGGATTCCCAGGTTCCATTTTTCAACCTGCTCCTACAAAATTGATTCTTCACTCA
The DNA here is from genome assembly GCF_000243295.1 of Trichechus manatus latirostris. Classification (NCBI taxonomy): domain Eukaryota; kingdom Metazoa; phylum Chordata; class Mammalia; order Sirenia; family Trichechidae; genus Trichechus; species Trichechus manatus. The sequence continues at coordinate 7,725,270 of NW_004444008.1, forward strand.
GCAACTCAGAGATCTTTTTATATACGCAAATGAACACTGCATCTCTTTCCTGCCTAAAACCTTCTAATCACTTTTTTTTTGCTGCTCTTGGACTAAAATCCCGAGTCATTATCAAGGCCTCAGGCCCTTTATGACCTGTCTCCAAATCCAGATCACAGCCTGGTCCACATTCTGTACTCTAGAGTGTCTGACTGCCTTTGCTCCTCACATCCCTCCTTTTATGATGGCATTCTATTATTATAATTCTCAGTTCAACTAGTGCTCTCCACTCAAGCTTCCCTTGAACAGACCATCTAATGTGATTTTCCAGTTACTCTCTGAGTGCTCACCCATTCCTTTCTTCATCGGTTTATCCAAAGCAAAAACAGACAAATAAACAAACAAATGTGCTACCATCGGGTCGATTCTAACATATAGCGACCCTGTAGGATAGAGTAGAACTGTTCCATAGGGTTTCCGGGCAGCAGTTGGTGGATTCGAATTGTTGACCTTTTGGTTAGCAGCCTGAGCTCTTAATCACTGGGCCACCAGATCTGTTTATCAGACAATGTAAATTCCAAGAAAGAAGAGGCCTTATCTGTCTTGTTTCCAGCTCAATACCCAGGGTCAGACAGGATACTTGGAATACAACAGGCATGTTATAAATTGTCCTTAAATGAATGACATCCTGCTCTTTGTTTTTTTTTTTTTCCTAATCTGCAAAGCTTCAAAGCTTGGCACCATATTTGGTTGTCCTTCTCCCTCAAACCCTGGAAGACCTGCCTGCTCTTTGGGTCCCATCTGTACCTTCTTCCACCTCCACTGTCCACCATTATTTCTCAGGAGCTCTAATTTGGATTATTGTGATGATATTCTAATTCAACTTCCTCTGCTCCATTCAAATGCTACTTCTAAATCATCTTCCTGATACTAAGCATCAGGTATATCTCTTTTCTATTCCAAAAGCTACTCAAGGTCTTCACATTTCCTACATAATTCAATGCACACTCCTCATCAGCCATCAGACCAACAAACTGGCTGGACTTTAGCCACTCAAAGTCCACTTCATCTGTCCATGGTCTTTATGTATACCATTCTCCAGCCATGCAGGCATCTTAGCCTGTGGGCATTCTGTGAACCTCCCAGTCAGAGATATGGCTGTACTGCCTTCATGAAACTTCCCTATCTCCAATTCAGTGTGATCCCTCAGCCCTTAGAACCCCAATATTGCACTGTGTGTCTCTTCATGGCCCTTCATCCATGTTTGTAGAGCATTATATTGTTCATTTTTTAATCTTTTCTACTAGATTGCAAGTGTCGTGAAATCAGGCGTCATAGCTCCTTCATCTCCCGTGAGCCTTCAGGAACTTTGGGCAGGAATTCGATGCATGTATGCTGATAGGGATTGAATTAACCATAGAGAACTGCTTTCTCTTGAAACTTGATATCTGATGTTGCAGTTGTTAGGTGCCATCAAGTCGGTTCCAACTTACAGCGACCCTATGTACAATAGAACAAAACACTGCCTGGTCGTGCACCATCCTCACGATTGTTGTTATGTTCGAGCCCGTTGTTGCAGCCACTGTATCAACCCACCTAACTGAGGGTCTTCCTCTTTTTGCTGATCTTCTACTTTACCAAGCATGATGTCCTTCTCCAGGGACTGGTCCCTCTTGATAACATGTCCAAAATACTTACGACGAAGTCTCGCCATCCTCCCTTCTAAGGAGCATTCTGGCTGGCTGTACTTCTTCCAAGACAGATTTGTTCATTCTAGAACACGACATCAGGATTTGAGGAAAGCTCATTAACAACCTGCAATGTGCAGATAACAAAACCTTGCTTCTGAAAGTGAAGAGGACTTGAAGCACTTATTGATGAAAATCAAAGACACATAATTTTCAATATGGATTACACCTCGACATAAAGAAAACAAAAATTCTCACAGTTGGACCAGTATCTGATACCAAAATGAACGTAAATGTTCTGTTTTATGTTTTTTCTTGTTATTTGTTGGTTTTTTTGAGTGTATGTGAGCTTTGCTTGGCACACTCCCTTGTCACAATGATTTCCTGCTACTTTGAGAAGTAGATCGAGTAGGCAATAGAAGATTTTAATTATTTTCTTGCAACTTGCTTATTTTTAGACATTGCACACAGTGTGTATCTGCGAAGCAAGGAAGGTTTTGAATCAGGGTCATGATAGGTGAGGACACTGACTGTCGAAGCCATCCTAACTCCAGACCAGATCGAAGATGAGTGCCCCAGGACTTACCACATAATTCAAGCTGAGAGATAAGTCATCATCCATCAACCGGACTGAATTACATGGCACCAGATGGAATTTATCTGCAGATGTGGTTATAATGTCTTCCCTTTTGTTTAAATGTGGAGAAATCACTGTGTCCTTTTGGGTTCCATTAGCATTTGGGGGCCCTTATTATCCTTGAGCTCTAGAAGATATGGTAAATTGGCTTAAAAACAAGTGCGCAGCTGAATAAGCTCTAAGATGAAAATTTATCTAAAGGGATTAAAGTAACATAAGGCACTTTTTAGGGGGTGGAGGGAAACCTTAAGTTTAAACAAACTCTCCATAGTTGCAGCTAAAAGGCCAGTGCCTCGAAAAGTACTTGCAATTCTCCAAAGACTTGGAGGAGGCTTGGCAAGCCCAGAACAGCTAAATGAAGTTTTTCTTTCTGTGAGGTGCTGGGATGACACACTGAAACCCGCGTCCCTTTGTTCCCATTGAGGACCTTCGGAGCAGGAATGCTGCCATTTGTTTGGAGACTCTAATATCCGATGTGAAACAAGAGGCGCATCTATTGTGCCTGTCACCAGTGGCTCTATTAGAAACATTCAACGCTTTTCCTGAGCTACATGGTGCGTGGTGTAATTCCATTTTCTCCATGACCGCGAGAAAGGGAAATCAGGTAATTAAATGTGAGAAAGCCCAGGCGGGGCTGGGGGGGCCCTTTCTGCTCAGTTAACTTTTCCAATGCAGCTGCCCAGCTGTGGCAGCCCCGAGCACCCCGGGAGGACCGGTGGATGCACAATGGCCCCACGCCGCCAGGATGCTCCACAGAGCACACAGGACTCGTTGTCAGGAACTAACAAGCCAGCCATGTCCCGCTCAAGTGCCACCGCTTTCCATCAACTTGAAAAGCTCCGGCCGGCGAGGGCTTCAGTCAGAGAAACCTGCTTCACGCTCCGGAGCTCCATTGTTTGGGGGCAGATGGAGTTGCTGGGAGGCGTGGCTGGCGCCCAAAGTGTACAGGAAAAGGGCAGGAAGTGGGGAGGGAGGAGGCAGAAGAGAGGCGCGCACACACACAAAATGCTACTTGAAAAAGTGAGTCATTTCAGTTAAGGAGTTCACTTTCTGCTTCGGATTGGACTTTATAATGGCATTTTATACACTGTCTAGGATGGACTAGGAAGAAAGGCCTGGCGGTCTACTTCCGAAAATGAGCCCGTGAAAACCCTATGGATCACAACAGTCAGATTCCATCCACAATTGATCAACCTGTCACAGGACCAAATAGTTTTTTCTTCCACAGTGCATGGAGTCACCATGAGTCTGAGGCCAACTGGACAGCAGCTAATGACTAAAGGTGACGTACACTTCCTATTATCTTTGACATCAGGCATATATTTTTCAGCTTAAAATGGCCAAGAAACTCTACTGAAGGTGTTAAAACACTGGCTGTGGAATTTAGACCTCCAGACCTGTTATATAAAAATAAACCGCATACCGGAATTCAAGAATTACGAAAAATTGGGGGAGCTGAACCCGCCCACCGCGGAGCCCACCATCAAATTCTGAGTCGGAAGTTGCCCAGAAGAACAAAATGTGCCTTCCCATTTCTACCGATGGCCCAGGAAGGGGCCACCACCTGTTTTGTTGGGTCGGGTTGGGTTTTCATATAAATAACTATGTTTGACATTTCAATTTAGTTCTTATACCTTTTAATACATTTTTATACTGTACTCTTTTACAGTTAATTTACTTCCTAGTGTTTCTTTAAAATAAGAACCATGATGGGGAAAGACGTTCTCCTTTCTGTGTAAATTGTGTTAACAGCGTCATTTGCATAATCGTATTTCCCCGATGTGGTTGTTTTTACGTTGGCATCTTTACATTTTAGAAGTGATCAACTATATTTCTTTAAAAAAAAAAAAAAGAAAGGAATCTATTAAACCAGAACATGCTTTGACTTAGTGATTTTTGTTTTCAAACCAAATGCCTTCAGAGATTTCTGCAAATGATGGTGGGAAGAGGGAGCCATACAGAAGCAAAACGGTTCCGTTTGGAAATATTTGCCCTTAAAATGTAGGAACGAAGTTTTGCACGCATTTTATTTTGCCATCCCTAAATCGTGGTTCACCTCGACTCGTCTTACGTGCGAAGTGCGTAAGGAAAAGGCTTGTAATTATGATAGTTGTTGCTGTTAGGTGCCGTTGAGTCGGTTCTGACCATTAATGACCCCGTGTACAACAGAGTGAAACACAGCCCGGTCCTGCGCCATCCTCTTGATTGTTGCTATGCTTGAGCCCATGGTTGCAGCGGCTGTATCATCTTTTGAGTGCCTTCCAGCCTAAGGGGCTCGTCATCTGGTGCTATATCAGATAAGGTTATTCATAAGGTTTTCACTGCTAAATTTTTTCAGAAATAGACCACCAGGTCCTTCTTCCTAGTCTGTCTTAATCTGGAAGCTCAGTTGAAACCTGTCCACCATGAGTGACCCTGCTGGTATTTGAATACCAGTGGCATGACATCCAGCATCACAGCAGTAATTATATAACTATGGTGTGAGACAGAAAATTCTGTGATATCATATCCCATTTCCCAAGCCACATCAGAATAAAGAAGCTCTTGGCCTGCTCTTCCCTCCACTCTGAGCAGGTACCCACTGGTGCTAGCCTTCAAGGCCTGGTCTGCATTGCCACTTCTGCCTGGGCGTTCTCCCTGCCTGTTCCCCATCCCAGGCAGAGGAGCCCCTGGCTCCTTGGGCTCGTCCTGCTGGGTGCACTCCTGTGCCAAGGCACCAACCCAACTGCATCCTATTGCTTGGCTGCCTGTACCCCCTTCTAGATGGTGAGATCCTTAAGGTTAGAGATAGTCATCCCTGTGCTCCAGGGTCCAGCTCACCAAGGCCTCCATGATGTTTGTAGATAAACATGATAAAAACCAAAGAAAGGTTGTCACCCAGTCCACTCTGACTCCTGTTGAACCCACGCGTGTCAGAGTAGAACTGTACTCCATAGGGTTTTCAATGGCTGAATTTTCAGAAGTGGATCACCAGGCCTTTCTTCCGAGACATCTCTAAGTGGACTTGAATCTCCAACCTTTCAATTAGCAGCTAGGGCACTGACCATTTGCACCAGCCAAGGGGACCCCAAACAGGGTCACTGCATTCCAATTGCTCCTACAACTGTGGAAGGATGTTCTCATTCTTAATTCTGCCAGGCAGATAAAAAAACCAGACTTATTAGGATACACCAATTTCAGAGATAGTATACTAAACCTAGATTCTACCTGCATTACTGATGTTCCATCCTAGATGGACTGTTAATATATTTCAACAGAGAAATAAAAGATGAGCTATTGAGCATAATCTGTGTAAAGCCTGTTTGGTTTCCTTTTGCTGTACCGTCTTTCAGGGTGGAGGGTTCCAGGCTGTGAATCTCCTTTCCAGTGGTCCAGATAGTATTAGAAACTGGTTTTGCTGGCCTTTCCCATGCTTTGCAAATGCACACATCTCTGAGCCCACCACCACTGGGGAAGGTTTGAAATCAAAGCTCCCAAATAGTGACTATTTTTAAAAGCCAAACAGAGAGCTGCTTTCTGATACTGTTAATACAAATGCCAACTGGGAGCAGGATGTTGAGGGTTGAACACAATTACTTGCTCCTGTTCCACTCGACACATCACAGCTGGGAGCGAAATTTGGTGGGGAAAACCAAATTTCCTGTAATCCTGCCTGACACGAAGTCAGAAGGGTTTGTTTATAAAATCTATTTGAAATGGGAAGTGCTTATTTTTTCTTGTTATACATCACAAGCCGAGGTTCACCTGGTGTCGCTCAGAAAACCAAGTAACAGAGAAAGTCGGGCAGAAAGCAGAGGTGGCAAATCCTCTAAAGGAATTCTGAATATTTATAATCCCCCCCAACTCTTTTGCAAAACTGCCAGAAATTGATGCGATTTCATGCTCACCTATGAAAACACGAAGGATTAGGGGTTGCAAATCTCTAGATTTATATTTGGAAAGGCAGCCAGGGAGGATACCTCCAGAGATGCGGTGATTGTCTTGCCTGGGTGTTAAAGTGCTGTGTTTTCTGGAAGAGGAATACTGAATAGCTGGCTTGATAAAGACCTGTGTGAGAAGTTCCCACCGTACGCTGTGTAGGATACTGCTCTTCCTTTAGGAGGTGGGAGTGAGTTTAGCTGTTCTCAATATAAAATAATAAAATCACAACTCTGCCTCCGGCGATAAAAGATAGACGGGGCTTTCCTTCTACAGTGTTAGCAGTGGGATATTTCTTTTAAACAGGTTTTCCATCTAGCTACCTATGTGAAAAGAAATTGCAGCTGAAAACGTTAGGAAACCTGTTCTAGTCTTAGAGCAGTTGAAAGAGCTCCGGGCATATGTATCTGCCTGGGAAAGACCCAGTCACCTGCGATGCAGTCAGAGTGTGGGTGATCATGACCTCGCTTCTCAGCACGGTCTAGGAAGCTTCATACACACACGTGTACTGGTGCAAACTTTTCTCCTCAGTAGCCATGAAAACAGAGACAAGAGAATTACTACTGGTGGCAGCTGAAAGGATCAAGGCCACCTCGACTAAGATGAAAAATATGAAGTTAACAGTAGCAATTAAATCCAAGAGTAGCATGAGGTGGGATTTCAGTGGGGTCTCTTTATTGTCTATGTCAGAATGCCTGTATTCTCTTGTTGTTATTGTTAGGTGCTGTCAAGTCGGTTCTGACTCATAGCGACCCTATGCACCACAGAACAAAACACTGCCCAGTCCTGCGCCATGCTCACAATCATGGTTAAGCTTCAGCCCATTGTTGCAGCCGTTATGACAATCCATCTCCTTGAGGGTCTTCCTCTTTTTCGCTGACCCTGTACTTTACCAACATGATGTCCTTCTCCAGGGACTGAGCCCTCCTGACAACATGTCCAAAGTATGTAAGATGCAGTCTCACCATCCTTCCTTCTAAGGAGCATTCTGGTTGTACTTCTTCCAAGACAGATCTGTTGGTTCTTTGGGCAGTCCATGGTATATTCAGTATTCTTCGCCAACACCACAATTCAAAGCATCACTTTTCTTTGGTCTTCCTATTCTCCTGCTCTTGACACTACAAAATCTAAGAGTAAGAAAGCAGGTCTCCTCCAGTAGGAAGATCTGAAGATCACGCATCAGAAAGTGGAAGGTATCTATCCGTCTGAGAAGGAATGCAAACTGGTTCAGCTCACCTTGGCCTGTGACTTTCATTGACAAGTTCTCCAAAGCTCTCTCACCTGCGCATTGTAGTAAGTTGAACTGTGAAGGGCATAGCACACAGCAAGGGAGGTGTTTTGAAGGTACGTGAATAGTGTGCATATAGTAGAAAGAGCAAAGGCTTTTTGTCCTTTGTCAAAATCACTCCGGATAGCTGAAGTGATATCAAATCGCTTTGATTTGTGATATTCGAGGTAGCTATGCACGATTTTACAGACCTGTTAAACAAGGGTGAGGCATTGGTGGTTCAGTGGTAGAATTATCACCTCCCATGTAGGAGACCTGGGTTCAATTCCTGGTCAATGATCCTCATGCGCAGCCACCACCTGTCTGTCAGAGGAGACTTTCATGTTGCTGTGATGTTGACCAGGTTTCAACTGAGCTTCCGGACTAAGACAGACTAGGAAGAAAAGCCTGGTTATCTACTTCTGGAAATCAGCCAGTGAAAACCCTCTGGATCTCAATGGTTCAATTAGCAACCCATCACAGGGACAGTACCAGACCGGGTAGTATTTTGTTCCGTTGTGCATGGAGTCACCACGAGTCAGAGGCCAACTGAATGTTAGCCAAAAACAACAACACTAAAGAAGGACAAAAACAAAAAGTTTAAATGTTGACTCAACCTGTCTATATTCCTTCTATTATTAAAGAACAGGTGGGAAATAGAAGTGGAATATTTTAAAATTGGAATAATTTATGGTTATGAAACCCCAAAGCAGATACTTTTTTTGCATACTAACAGATATCACAGCAGTTAATTATAATTTAAACAGCCAATATATTCACTTTTTAAGTCAATAACTTTATTGCTTTATAATGAGGTTAGATATGCCCTGATAAAGCAATGCAATTTGTAAATGTAATGAATGACTGAGGGAAAATAGATAAAGTTGGCCCAATGACAATTTTTGTATTTTTTAAAAAGTTCTTCAGATGACAATTTCCATTAATTACCAGACATGATTCAGGCTAGACACACATATTTTTCTTAAGGATTAATTTGACTGAGTATATTTGGAAGAACATTTGCAGAACATGCTCATCAATGGGGCAAGAAAGAGTTACATTTACACAGCCAGCAAAATAAATAAGTTAATTAATAAATATCTTCTTATCCTCTACTCCTCCATGACTTCCCCTCCCCCAATTACAAACGTAACTTAATTCCTTCTAGTGGATATGAATGATCTAAACATATGAAATGTTATATTTTAAAAATACCTTGCCAAAATGATAAAGGATTTACAAGGTGTGAGAAAAATGACCTCTGAAGATACAGGTGCTTAGGGATCACTTTAAAAAGTTCTTAAAGTTCACTTTCGGGAGATGTAGGCCTTTCTGTGCTGACATGGGGGTGATCTCGGTCCCTGGGGTGGATCAGTCACCATGCCAGGGGGCTTCCAGCCTAACTTCTTCCAGCCTGCACTCTTAAAACACCTCCCATATGCCAAAGAGTCTCAAGATGGGTGTCTGCACTGCATCCGAAGAGTCAGGGGAGTAGGTACTGGGATGTGGGGGTGGGTGCAGATGAGCTGGCTGGACAATGCTGAGCAAATTCCCCAATGACCTTGGCATCTGGGAGAAAGTTGTCTTGTGCAAAATTATTTCTCTCAGTGTCTGTTCTAAGATCACATCAGCCCTTCATCCCCCTGACCCAGACTGTGGAAGCAGTATTTAAATCACATTACAAATTCATATCTTGGTATCTTGCGTATCTTGGTATCAGCCCCTTTCTGGACACAGTATACACTCAGCTTGTGCTCATGAATTGGCCACTTTGAGTTCTTCCTTGTTCAGCTTCAATCTGATGAATGCCAGCCCTACTCCAGTCACTTCCCCTAGAAGGGATGTCCAAACTTCCCCGGGGGCAATAAGATTTTGGGAAGGGGAGTGGGGTGTATGGGCAAATTAACAGCCCCCAGGACCCTGCCCTGAAGATATCCAAGCAGGAATTCTTGGCCGGGAAAGATCCACCAAGAAGCTCATAAAGCCTCGGCTTCTAGGTCCCTCACATGCACAACCCTTTTCCAGGAACTGAGAGGGAACCTAGATACATTTGCATGGGCATATACTTTGATTGAGTCCCTGGGCTGTGCAAAGTATTAAGTGTTTGGCTACTAACTGAAAAGTTGGAGGTTTGAATCCACCTATTTGCAGTCTACTTCCCAAAAATCAGCTACTGAAAACCCTACGGAGCTCAGTTCTACTCTGACACACATGGGGGCACCTGAATTGGAATCAACTTCACATTATTGGTATAATTTGATTAAATTAACAAATATCACTTATTTTTGTCATCTTTATCTTTAAATAGACACCCCCAGCCCAAATCGTGTAAGCTTCAGGCCACACAAGTCCTGGTTCTCCTCTTTCACTGAGGTGGGGTTGTCTTCACAAGCAACCCAGACACTTTTTATGATCAGAGTGAGTTAAAAACACTGTGGAACTAACCTTCATGTGTACTCTCCCTGGGCATGGGAGCCTGTGCCGGGACCCATCCACTGCCCTGGATCACAAAGAGATGGAATGGGGAGGAACCCTCTATCCTGGGTCCAAGTTCTCTTCTCTGGGTTGATTAGATGAGCCCATCTGAGCCATACAAATTTTGGGTGCAGGGTCCACTCAGTGCACCTTCTCTCAGACCAGAAAAGCATGTCCACACCTTCAGAGGTCAGCACCTGGCTCTCCTGCTCCGAGCACCAACAGGCACATCACTCCAGATACAGACACCACCGTAGTGCCTCTGTGCCCATCGACAGCAGTCAGCATACAGACCCCATGGCACTAGTTCTCACATTGGCCTACCTGTTCACTGCTATGTCACATCCAAAAACCCAAATCCCACTGCCCTCGGGTCTATTCTGACTCATAGCTACCCCATAGGATTTCCAAGGCTGTTAATCTCTACGGAAGCAGACTACCACATCTTTCTCCTGCAGAGCATCTGGTGGGTTTGAACCACTGGTCTTTGAGTTAGTAGTCAATTTCTTTAACTATTATGCCACCAGGGCTCCTTTATGTCACATCAGTTCACTCTAAATGTTGAATTGATTGTCAATGTAGACATCTGTCGTTTCCTAGTGCTGCTATAACAAAAATACCACAAGCGGGTGGCTTTAACAAACAGAAATGCCCTTCCTCAGTTAGGAGGCTAGAAGCCTGAATTCAGGACCCCGACCCTAGGGGAAAGCTTTCTCTCTCTGCCAGCTCCGGAGGAAAGTCCTTGTCCCATTTCAGCTTCTGTTTCTTGGTTCCTTGGAGATCTCCATGTGGCATCAGTCTTCCCCCATTTATCATTGCTTACTTTTGCACCTAACCTGCTTCTACACTGCTCCTTTCATATCTCAAAAGTGATCGGCTTAAGACACACCCTGCGCTGATATGGCCTCATTAACATAACAAAGAAAACCTTATTCCCAAATGAGATTATATCCACATGTAAATTGTTGTACGTAGTGGAGTTAATTCTGACTCATAACTACCCTAGTGGAGAGCGTAGAACTGCCTCACAAGATTTCCAAGGCTGTAATCTTTATGGAAGCAGATTGCCATAGCTTTCTCCTGTGGAGTGACTGGTGGGTTTGAACTGTCGACCTTTCAATTAACAGCCAAGTGCTTAGTCACTGCACTGCCAGGGCACCTTTCCACAGTATAAAACCAAACTAAACCAAACCCGTTGCCGTCGAGTCGATTCTGCTCATGGCGACCCTACAGGATGGAGTAGAACTGCCCCATAGAGTTTCCAAGGAGCAGCTGGTGGATCCGAACTTCCGACCTTTTGCAGAGCTCTTTCCACATGTATGGGGGTTAGGATTTACAACATATTTTTGGGGGACATAATTCAATCTATAACAACATCCATTCTGAAATTAAAGGACAAATAAAAAAAGCCAAATAAATTTATATGCAAGTGTATATTTTTCTAAAAAGAAAAGCCCCAAGCACATGAAAATTATTATTTTACTTCTCAGCCCTTGGAGAATATGTGGCAGTATCTTTGTAAACCAGCTCCCCAGGGTGGGCTGGTGGAGCTGGGGCTGGGGATCTGATTTGTAGTATTTGCCAGTTTCCATAGTGTTGTAAAAACTCCCATCATGGCAAATTTCGAGCTACCAGTGGTTTAAGAACAGCTTGCAGAATTCCTGATCATTTACCAGTTGACTCTCATGAGAATGTCTGGGCTGGCACACAGCTGAATTTGTTACCCAAATATGACTTTGAGTGAAATCCGTCTTGTCGCCTCTCTCCATGTATTTTCCTAGAAGCCTACGGGATGTTTTTCCACAGGCTTTCTTCAACCCAAAAGTGGTACTGCGGATTGAATTGTGTTCCCTCCCTAAAATATGCATTGGAATACTAACCCCTATACCTGTGGATGGAATCCCCTTTGGAAACACGGTTTACTTTGTTATGTTAACTAGAGCATACTCAAGTAGGGTGGGTTCTAAATCTAATTACTTCTGAGTTACAGAAAGAGCGGATTAGACACAGAGGCACACACAGGGGGGAGACAGATGCCATGTGAGGATCGTCTACAAGCCAGGGAACAAAGGAACGCCAAGACCTATCAACAAGAAAGCATCTGACACAGCTGAGACCCTGATTTGGACTTTCAGCCTCCAAGACAGTGAGAAAATAAACTTCTGTTCTGTAAAGCCAGCCACTTGTAGTACTTGTGTTTTACCGGCACTAGGAGACCAAGGCAGGTGGGGCGTAGCCATGCCTGACTGCTGTGGGCTGGGAGAAGATGGGTTTCAGTGGTGCCCTGCCCACTCCACTCTTGCGCCCTCTCTCTGCAGCCAGATACTACTCAGAATACACAGGACAGAGGACTCCCAGACCTTAGTGACAGACTTGGTTTGGGGGCCAAGCGGAAAACAGACCAGCACGATTGTTTGCTTCCTCCGTGGAGACAGCTGCCCTCTGTGGTTCTTGCCCATGGCCTCACTCACAGGGAGCTGAACAAGGCTGGCAGGGCCATAGGTGCAGTCCTCTGTCCCCATCCCCCGGGCTCCTGCCGCAGAGCCTAATGGGGTTCCTCTCCTTTCACAGGGGGCCAATGCGATCATTGTCCAGGAAGTGAAAAAGAAGAAAACAGCACAAGTTTTCATCAGTATTTCTTGCATGAATATTTAATTGTGAGACCAATGAAAATTGGGGCTAACTTTAATATCTGTGCCAGATTGCGCTGGATATTTACACAGATGTATTCATATTTACATAATTGCTTGTATCTGTTTTCATCTGCTTCTTCATGTCTGTCACTCAGCCAGCCCATCATCATCAATCTTTTCAAAGCTACTGTTTTCTTTTAGAATAAGTACTTGGCACCTCAACACTTTTGCATGGACTGCCCATACAATCCAATGGTTAAAATGTTTTTTAGCATACGTAATTTGGTTAAGAGCTCAGGCTGCTAACCAAAAGGTCGGCAGTTCAAATCCACCAGCTGCTCCTTGGAAACCCTATGGGGCAGTTCTAATCTGTCCTACAGGGTAGCTATGAGTCGGAATCCACTTGACTGCAAAGGGTTTTTTTTTCTTTTTTTTAATTTTAATTTCTAAAATCAGGTTCAGAAAATACTGATAAACTGAAGTCCTTTGGATTCTACGTTGGCATTAAAATAGGTCTACTTTGAAATTATGCATGAATCGCATTAGAATTCAGAAAGGAATTGGTCTATCTGTATGGTGAGAATATTCAGGATGCTTCCACTGATAACTTCTGGTAGATTTACTTTCATTAGATTCTTTGATGTAAACTTAATTAAAAAGGAGGAATGGGACCTGTCTTCTGGCTTGTTTGTGTATTTGTTTGTTTTTACAAGTAGAGCATAACAGGAAGTCTAGAAATATTAATTCTAGCCCCACTCCTTTTAGGTCAGAACTGACGCACACTTGGTGTCTAACATACTAGACTCATTTTAATGCTGATTTTCACTTACCCAAATCAATGTCCGTATGTTTCCATAGAAAATACACAAGCACTTCTTTTCTTATCCTTCACTTTTTATTATGTTTCTTTCTTCTTTTACCTTTCTGAACTCATCACCAAAATAACTCAAAATAAACACCTTAACGTATTCATTAAAGATATTCTTCACTGACACAGACATATTTGGAGGGGACTAATAATGATAATAAAAATTGAACTCTCATCTGTGAGGTTGAGCTGATGGTTATGGGAAGAAAAGGCATTCTTCACAACTGGACCAACGCCACCATACCAGATGAATCTGAGGACAGCTTCTGTCAGGACTGTTGTCTATGAAGAGATGTTCAGCAGACCAACAAGGCACCGGGTGGATCCAGCCCGTTTGGTTCATCTTCTGAATTCACTGCCAGCAGTTGTCAGGCTGCTTTGGAATCACAGTTCATATTTTCTGAACTGATTGAAAAGAATCTAACTGATATTCATTGAAGCAATTCGTATGCCCATATTGTGTTCAACACTAGGGTTGTCTAATTAGCAATGAAGGAGACCTTGATAACTACTGTTCAGGCCAGCCAGTAAGCTGGGTATGTCATTCCATTTATTTTTACATCACAGGAGGTTTGCTTCCATTGCTGAGCTTTTAGAATGGAGTGCAATGATCTTTCTATTTTGCTTTTTAAAATGTTTGCAATGGATTATTATAATTAAATGCCCGAGTCTGGAAACACAGAAAATATTCACTGTGACTGTGCTCTCCCTCTCCATGTACAGGGCTCCGTGCATATGGGAGAGTGGGCCATCAAGAAAGAAGCAAGGGTATGCTCACACTAAATACAAGTGTGTCTAGGTGGGATGGGTTGGTGGACTCCAGGTAGCAGAGAAAGAAGTTTAGTTCGTGGGTTCCTTGACTACTAAGGGACAGAGCTGATACCCCTGTGAGGACCTAGGACAATTGATCCTCAAAAAGACACCTAGGGACAAAGAATGGTAAAGCAATTTTGTGAAATTATTTTATTTTACTGAAAATCACATAATACTGGGGAAACTCACTGTGTGTTGCCGTGAAACTTTTTCTTCTTGTAAAAACAAACAAAAACAAAACAAATAACAACAACAACAACAAAAAAAAAACAGTTGCCACTGAGTCAATTCCAACTCATGGTAACCCAGTGTGTCAGAGTAGAACTGTGCTCTACAGGGTTTTCAGTGACTGATTTTTCGAACATAGATCACCAGGCTTTTTTCCCAAGGTACCTCTGGGTGGATATGAACCACCAACCTTTTGGTTAGCAGTGATCACGTTAACTGTTTGCACTACCCAGACAGTCCTTGAATGGAGACTTGTTAAAAAAATAAATAAATGAGTTAGAACTGCAGTCTTTATTCAGAAATATAAGTCATCTTTGTCATGTAACTTTTCTTTCTTGGAGGGGTGAATAATGAGCTTATATATGTAGCCTGGTGGCACACTGGTTAAGAACTTGGCTACTAATCAAAGGGTTGATAGTTCAAATCCACCAGCCGCTCCTTGGAAACCATATGGGGCAGTTCTACTCTGTCCTGTAGGGTTGCTATGAGTCGGAATTGACTTGATGGCAATGAGTTTTATACGCAGCCCTATTTACCATCTTATTTTTAAACTGGAATAATTTACAGTTGTCAATACACTTAGACCTTGAAATGGAGCAATTGATCATCCAAGGGGCAAAGCCTTTGCCCTAAAAGCAGAGGAAGCATCATGCAGACACGCCATCCTGGGGCACCACTGTCTGTATTGTCAGGCCCCCTATTGTCCATGTGGCATCCTTGCTTTCTGAACCGAGAGCGTTTGCCCAGGGTTTCCTGGGGCAGGAACTCCAAGTGCGAAGCCCGCTTAATTGTTAACTCGTTGTCTACGCGTAGCATCTGTTGACATTAGTAATGTAATTGCAGTGATAATAAGCTCATTGACTTAGTATCTAAGGAATAATCAGTCAGGACATCACATCTGTCTTGCTTTACTTGACAGCCCATCTTCCACACTGAATAGACAATGTCAGTGTGAGCCATTGTTTCTAAGAGATGAAGCTTCAGCAAGGCAAGCCTTTCTCTCCCTTTCCTCCCCTCCCCCCAGACCCCTCATCTATTTTCCTTCCAAAGAGTAGGGGGAAACACACACACACACACACACACACACACACACACACACACACACACACACTACTCTTTGCCACATCTAAACATTATTGGACAGGATCTTTCAACAAGACCACGGACAATGCATCCCCAGGACCTGTCTCATAGTGTGCTTCCCGTCTGTGCTGGCTGACAGGTTCAACGCCTCCCCGCCCACTCCCGCCTTGATTAAGTAGGGCCAGCAAGAAGCAAACACTGGAGGTAAATTTCAGTTTTAAGAAAGATGAGACAGAAGCTGACAGCAGAGGAACTTTGCTGAACTAGGACAACCTCCAGACGCCTTAGATTTTCCCTCAAGAACTCAGCTGCAGGAAACTGTAATGAAAACTCCCTTTACAAGGGTCAAGCCTCATGTTTTGTGACAGGCAGTCCTATTTACAGTTGTGGATGTTTCCTATGATAAACAAGAGGACGATGTGAGAAGGTAAAGGTCAAACACATAATGTAGAAATAATCTTCGGAGTTTCTTTTCATTTCAGCTCTCTCCGACTTCTCTTCTGACTTCTCCCTTGCTGGCACTGGTGTTCTCAGCCTCCTGGGAGCCAAGGAGCCTTGAGCCTTCTGGGGCTGCCAGTCAATACCCCCAGTCCCAGGAGGAAGTGACGCATCACCTGCCCATGCAGATTAGGTTCTGGTATTCTTCATATTGTCTCTTGACCTGGTGACTTCATGAGATATGCATAATATAAAATCTATTTTCCTTAATGCAATCAGGTGAGATATCACGTTTATTTCATCTAAGTCTCATCCTAACCAAAAATTAATCACTCTGCTTTTTCATTCCTTCTTTTGCCCCCATCTCAGAAACACACACAAACATTGCACACACATATACCACATCACATGCACACATGCACACACTGCACACAGTGCACGCACATACCCCACACCACATGCACACATGCACACACTGCACACACATACCCCACATCACATGCACACACACACACACATATTGCACACACACACACCCCATCACATGCACACACACACAGTGAGAGAAAAAAATAATGAAAATCTGAAATAAGACCCCTTATCTTTATGATTATTAATTCGCCAAGCTGTCCAAGCTGTCCATGTCCTTACGACAGGACAAAAACTGAGAAGCATGCTGAAGTTTGTCTTATTGCTGCCTACCTAGGTGCAGGGTAGTGGAGGTGCTGCCTCCCAACTGTTCAGAATTCTGAATCCTGCTGGAATGACGGCTGGTGGCTTTCTAACAATTCAGAAACATGGGAAATTTTGTTGTTCCTATTTTCTACTTGTTCCTATGAGCAAGTAGACATTTTTGGCGGTAAGCAAAGGTAAGTCTCAAATCATAGATATGGATAATAGATATACAAGTACATACAGAAGACAGGTATAAATAATAGGTTTCAATAGATATAGCTACTAATGTCCATATATATACATATTAAAGCAGGACAATGCGTTATAAAAAGCCTATAACAAAAGGTATAAATTCTGTAACACTAACGTATTATGAATAGCACTATAAACACTACAACCTGTGCAAAATTGCTCCATAAGTTCCTTGAGGTCAAACCCCAAAAGACCTCTTCAGAATGAAGCCTGCACCAGAACAGAGGGCTTGGGACATTAGGGTTGAGAAAGAAAAGACAGAAAAGAGTGGAGTCCCTCCAGGCTGAGACCACAGTCATCTTCTCTGGCACTCAGGGAGCACAATCCACATTGCATTGTCCTTGCCATTGTTCCACCCATCAGTGTAGGAATCAGACCAACACTTAGAGCTGGGCACTCAGGCTAAGTTACTTCAGGGCTTTTGAATGTACAACCAAACACAGGTGAAAGTCCACTTCCCCTGGCAGTAGGAGTGATTCTGCACCTCTATGAAAGAAAAAGAAGGAAAAAAAAGCAACAATGAGCCTCACAAAAGAAGCACATTATACTTTCAACCTGTCCCATTTTCCACCAATTAGTGCTTGAATAATTTCCGGAAAAACTTGGGAATCACAAATGAACTGTGAGATTGAGTTTGGGGGAAATGATTGCCTCACATGGCTATTTTAAATTCCTGAAATATTGGTCAACTGTTGGTAGATTAGGAGAATGGCTCCCCTTTCAGATCATTTCCTCCTGAAAAGGAAGAAAAGCTACGTATGATAATTAATAGCTCAAAATGGAGCATCGATTAAACGTATGCCATGGCCTCCTCTTACGACACTTTAAGGAAGGGGAGATTTAGATTTTGCTTTCAGGAGTCAAAAATTGTCTGTCAAATTGCAACAATAGGACAGGAGGAGACAGGAAAGCTTGTAATGGGGAACTCGAGGTCGAGAAGGAGAGAGTGTTGACATGTCACGGGGTTGGCAACCAATGTCACAAAAAAAAATGTGTATAAATTGTTTAACAAGAAATTAATTTGATCTGTAAAACATCATCTAAAGTACAATAAAAAAGTACAACAAATACTTCTAAGGGAGTGTATGTAATCCTTATCAATTGATCAGAGAATTGCACAGTTTTCAGACGAGGATGGGGCCAAAGCGATACTCAGCAAGACCCACACATACTTCCCAGGACTGGTGGATGCCTCTTGTTGTGAGCATTCAAATGGTCCAGTGCACTAAGTGCCAAGCAAGGAGCTTATCTTAAGACCTTGAACAATAAGAAATTCCTTAAAATAAAAGACCATATGGCAGGCTTAAGTAATCCAGGTACAAGATAAATATTAAAGCAAATACTGGGAAAAATGGCAAAAGAAAGCTCTTATTTCCCTGCCTAATCACTAGCTTTTATGTAATATACCTTTTAGCTAATATGTTATTTAAAAAAAAAAGAATCCCCATTGACTTTGAGTCAATTCCAACTCATAGCGACCCTATAGGACAGAGTAGAACTGCCCCATAGGATTTCCAAGAAGCGGCTAGTGGATTCGAACTACTGACCTTATAATTAACAGCCGAGCTCTTAACCACTGTACCGCCAGGGGTCCAATATGTTATAAACATGTGCAGTTATTCTTAAAATAGTTCCATGCAACAGGAATATTGGCAACATATATCTATTATGAAAATGTTTTTAAACCAGTTTTCACATACACACAAATAATTTAAAGCTGATAAAAGGTCTTTGAAATAAAAAAATAATTACTACACATAAAAAATGCAATGACAATTACAATTTATGTAGAATTATTAGTAGTGTTGGGTTCACACCTGCTGTTATTAAAGTAAAAGAAGTTTTCTAAAATCCTTCGTGTTTTTAAGCAAATGTTATGGCTTTACTCTGGCAATTAATTTGGCCACTTGTTCCCAGATGGTTTCTACATGTTTTGTTGTTTTCTTTTTCCTAGTTGTTAAAACTGGATTCTAGAATGGTAGGAGGAAGGGAAGAATGAATTTGTTGTTCCATTTTCTCATTAAATGACAGAATGTTTGAGTGGGATCAAAGTCAGTGTGCGATACGAAGAAGAGGTTGTCTCTAAATATCAGGGTGCTGTTGTTGTTAGGTGCCATCGAGTCGGTTCCAACTCATAGTGACCCGAGGTACAACAGAACGAAACACT
Organism: Trichechus manatus latirostris; assembly: GCF_000243295.1. Lineage (NCBI taxonomy): Eukaryota > Metazoa > Chordata > Mammalia > Sirenia > Trichechidae > Trichechus > Trichechus manatus. The sequence goes on from NW_004444008.1 coordinate 7,744,391, forward strand.
GCCCTGTCCTGTGCCATCCTCACAGTCATTATGCTTGAGCCTATTGTTGCAGCCTCTGTGTCAATCCATCGTGTTGTTGGTCTTCCTCTTTTTCGCTGACCCTCTACTTTAGTAACCATGATGTCCTTCTCCAGGGACTGGTCCCTCCTGATAACATGTCCAAAGTATGTGAGATGAAGTGTTACAGTCCTTGCTTCTAAGGAGCATCCTGGGTATACTTCTTCCAAGATAGATTTGTCCATTCTTCTGGCACTCCACGGTATATTCAATATTCTTTGCCAACACTGTAATTCAAAGGCATCCGTTCTTTGGTCTCCCTTATTCATTGTCCAACTTTTGCATTCATAGGAGTTGATTGAAAACACCAAGGTTTGGATCAGGCACATCTCAAAGTCCTCAAAGTGACATCTTTGCTTTTTAACACTTTAAAGAGGTCTTTTGCAGCAGATTTGCCCAATGCAATAAGTCGTTTGATTTCTTGACTGCTGCTTCCGTGAGTGTTGGTTGTAGATCCAAGTAAAATTAAACCTTTTACTACTTTAGCATTTTCTCCATTTATCATGTTGTTGTTTATTGGTCCAGTTATGAGGATTTTTGTTTCCTTTATGTTGAGGTGTAATCCATACTGAAGGCTGTGGTCTTTGATCTTCATCAGTAAGTGTTTCAAGTCCTCTTCAATTTCAGTAAGCAATGTTGTGTCATCTGCATATCGCAGGTTGTCAGTGAGTCTTCCTCCAATCCTAATGCTGACTTCTTCTTCATATACTTCAGATTCTCAGATTACTTGCTCAGCATACAGACTGAATAGTTACGGTGAAATGATACAACCCTGATGCACACCTTTCCTGACTTTAAACCATGCAGTATCCCCTCGTTCTGTTCGAACGATCATCTCTTGAACCACGTACAGATTCCTCACGAACACAGTTAAGTGTTCTGGAATTCCCATTCTTTGCAACATTATCCATAATTTGTTATGATCCACACAGTTGAATGCTTTGGTATAGTCAATAAAACACAGGTAAACATCATTCTGGTATTATCTGCTTTCAGCCAAGATCCATCTGACATCAGCAATGATATCCCTGGTTCCACATTGTCTACTAAATCCGGCTTGAATTTCTGGCAGTTCCCTGTGGATATACCACTGCGGTCACTTTTGAATGATTTTCAGCAAAATTTTGCTTGCATGTGAGATTAATGATGTTGTTTGATAATCTCTGCATTCGATTGGATCAAGTTTCTTGAGAATACCATAAATATGGATCGCTTCCAGTTGGCCAGGTAGCTGTCTTCCAAATTTCTTGGCATAGATGAGTGAGCACTTCCAGTGCTGCATCTGTTTGTTGAAATATCTCAATTGGTATTCTGTCAGTTCCTGGAGCCTTGGTTTTCACCAATGCCTTTAGTGCAGCTTGGACCTCTTGCTTCAGTACCATTGGTACCTGTTCATTTGTTACCTCCTGAAATGGTTGACTGTTGACCAATTATTTTTGGTATAGTGACATTATGTATTCCTTCCATCTTCTTTTGATGCTTCCTGCATTGTTTAATATTTTCCCTGTAGAAGCCTTCAGTATTGCAACTCAAGGCTTGAATTTCAGTTCTTTCAGCTTAGGAAATGCTGAACATGTTCTTCCCTTTTGGTTTTCTATCTCCAGGTCTTTGCACATTACCATGTAATGGTAGCTGGACACCATCTAATTCTTCCGGTCTCATGGCAAAGGTAGCTGTCCTTCATGGAGGCAATTAGCCTCTATATGGGTCAAATTGACAACAGCAATATGAAAGATTAGACAGGAACTTTACAGGGCAGTGAGTTTATGTTAATGGGAGAGAAATAACTCAGAACAGGAGAGTGAGAATGGTTACCCAACTTGAAGAATGTGATCAATTTCACTGAATTATTCATGTAGAAACTGTGGATTCGGTGTATGTTTTGCTGTGTATATTCTCAACAATGACAACAAAATAAATAAAATTTTAAAAAAGAGAGAGACTTCTGAAGTCCTTGATGGCGCTAAAACTTAAATGCTGGGTTACTAACCTAAAGGTTGGAGGTTTTAATTTACCTAATTGTGCCTCAATAGAAAGGCCTGCTGATCTACTTCTGAAAAATCAGCCATTGAAAACCCTGTAGGGAGCACATTTCTACTGTGACACATATGAAGTAGCCATGAGTTGGAATTGACAGCGACCATTTTGTTTTTATTTTTTAGGTTTCTGGACTCCCTAAGGACTAATAGGATAACCACTGCTGTAGGGAATCTAAATTTGCAGGTTTCTCAGAAGGACAAACCTGGGATTGAGGACAATTGTTCTGAGATACCAGCTACCTACTTCTAGGACCATACCTGATATCTAGTCTCTGATGATTCAGACCTTGTGCATGGGAGCCTCCAAGGTGTGTTTGCTGAATAAACGATACATCAGAGACAGCTTAGAATCCCCAGCAATGTCTTCAGATTCTAAGACGAAATAAAGGAAGAGGAAATCTTCTAGTATCTGTGGGTGGAATGGATGCCTTAGACCTGCATTAGATCAGAAGTGACTTAATTTAGGAAAGCCAGGACAATGAGTATATTTATTATCTGAATTATTATTTCAACACATTTTGAAAACACTGATCAATGTGCTCAAAGCCTATTATGGTTATAGTAATATAATTATTTTTTAAATTATTATTTAAAAGTATGCCAATATCAACAAAGACGTGGCATATCGTCAATGTAAATACTCTCCTTGAAAGATAGAGGATTGGAGTGAAAGTTGGAAGATCAGGCCTGAAATCGTAGCAATGGGCATTGGTGACAATTGATGTAATTGGTCTCACTGAATTGTACATGCGAAAAATGTTGAACTGGCAAATGTTGTGTTATCTCTATTTTTACAACAACAAATCTCTACTGGGTCACTTACTACTTATATGACCTTGGCATTTCATTTACATCTCTGACCTTCACTGTCATTTAAAATAGGGAAGAAGTAGATATAACTCCTAACTCCCAAGGTTTCTCATTCATTTGTCTATTCTTTCATTCAACAAGCATGTATTAATTTCTTTTCGTTGATTGCCTCCTATGTGCCTGACACTATTGCTTGGCATTGTCTGGTTGAATAACATACATGAAAGTATCTAACACAGAGCCTGGATAGGTATAAACAGGTCGTGGTTTGTTAATGTAGTTCTATTTAAGACCTATTTCTCCTCTATCTTCATTTCTACTTGTATTGAGAACAAAATAACATTGAAAAAAACATGGAAATGATAAATCTTTCTTTAAGGAGAATTGCACCTTAAAATTCCCGAGGAAATGGGTGCTAATTTTAATTTTCAATATCTCCTGGGTAGAACCTTCTTGAGGGAGCCGATTATGTGGTGTATCGACCCTTATGGCATAGGAATTAAGACTGGCATCTAATTTAAATGCAAACTGTTACAAATAAAGTCGAATCACCTGTTAGATTGTCAGTTGACTTGGAGAACACCTGGTAACTCAGAAGGGTAAAAATTAAAGACCTTGATGAGGATGACTGTGCAAGAAATCATTACTTAATTCATGAACAAGGACTTCTTCAGTGTCATTTACACTGTAATGATGCTGACATTTTAATCAAGGCTTTGTAAGTCCAAACGAAAAAGAAAAATAGACCTGTGTTCCTGTTGGGCTAAATGTGAAGCCATTTTTGGGTATGACTATAGGTTGCACAGGGTGTTAGGACTTGGATGAAGAGGAAAAGCATGGACTCTGAAATCAATGAGAGTGTTATTCTTTCACCATCTTCACAAATAACACTGGCATCCAACAAGACTGAATTAATTAAGTTCTTTTCTTTGAATCAGTCAGCGATACATGGTTTATTGCCTTGGAGGAGAGCTTAATTTCAGGGTCTCTAGTTCTGAATAATGGGAGAAGCCAGGGTACATCCACTGCCAATGTGTTTGAACAAACAGAAGCTAGAGTTGCGGTGCTCATGGCTCACTGTACAAAATGCTTATGTCATCTTTGCTGCAGTAACTCTCAGAAACACAGACATACTTGTCTCCGTAGCTTGGCTCCAAGGAAAGATGAATTAAATGTTCCCCAGTAGCAGAGATAAGCTACAGGAAACAGAGTAGCACAGATAGGATTGAAATCCAGGTCCTTCCAATAGTAGACGGATGACTGTATAATTGACTCACCTCCCTTGAGTCTCAGTGTCTTCGCAAGCAAACGGATGTTGGTTACTACCCAGAGGTGTATCTAAGGTATGGTAGGAACCCAGTACAGCCCAATGTCCTTCCTCAATCATGGTAGACACAGAGGTGTGGGGATAGGGCGCAGAAGGGAGCATTTGCCCCCAGGCATAAGTCCGGTAAGGCATCAGACTTGGTGCAGAATGACATTCCAAGGTGCCACAAATATGAAAGGAGCCCTAATGTGGCAATTGGAAAAAAGAGGGGAAGGTGTTTCTGCTGAAGCATTGCCACTCTTAATGTCTATTCATCCTGAAATTGGAGGGGAGCACAACTTAGAGATTGTCCCTGGGTGCTTGAATTCTTGAATTGTTGGTAGAGAGGGTGTCCCAATTTAGAGATTGCCCTGCCCTGTGTGCTAATTACCCTCGAATTGCCCCTGTTACTACCTAGTACTATAATCAATAGCTCTGTGAAGGTCCCAACACAGTGTCTACCCCACAGGTTATTTCTTTTCTTTCTCCTGTGTTCTCCTGGGTGCAGGCATTCGCTTTTTCCTTAGCTCTACCTTGAACATTCTCTTGGGGCAACTTAATCCTACCTTCTATCATTCAATGACTGGAATTTTATTCGAAAGGAATCTTGAAGATTATTTTAGGTGTTTAGAGAAACTCATAAAACATGTGGCAGGTGGTTGAATGCTGTGCTGAGCTAATGTCTCAAAAGTCTTTTGAGGATGTGGAAATATTTCTCAAGAACATGGATAGTCTTTTATTTTTATAGTTTTTTATTTTATTTTATTTATTTATTTTTATTGTACTTGAGGTGAAGGCTTACAGAACAAATAGTTTCTCATGAAACAGTAGCACACATATTGTTTTATGACATTGGTTAACAACCCCACAACAGAATATGGGTAGTCTTTAATATTGGACCTGTAAAAATTACATCTGGCCCTCTGTTTATACAACTTGAATAGAAATTCTGACATCTCTATTATAAATAGGACTTGGAATTATTAAAAGTGGAGTTTTTTTCTTAAATGTCTTCATTTTGCTCCTTTCCCTCTTTTTTAGCAGTAAAATATAGGTACTGAGAATGCTCTTGTAAATAAAAGGCTGGCTGGGACTGCTTCCTAATAAAACTTTATTCCTACTCATTACAAGTTTTAAAATGAAAGGCATTTTATTTTAACATTTATTGAATAGAATTTTTTTTTATAAAATGTCTCTTTAGGCAAAAAAAAAAAAAAAAGAACAAGTTTTTACTTTATAAAGTGCATCTAAAATAATCAAGGCAGAAGGAGGCTGAGATCAGAAATCTCATTTTGTTTAGTGATACCGGCCGTTAAAGACCTTTCACAAACAGACTCATGGGGCTCTAGAGGCTGCCCTGAGGTTATCTAGAGCAGCCATCTCATTTTGTATATGAAGAAATGGAGACCAAGAGAGCGAGTGACTCAGCCAGAATCAGTGAGCTAATTAGTTAGAGAGCTAAGAGGATAACTCAGTGATTCTATTACCAATCTAGTGCTTTTCTCAGGAATGTGCACGCTTATTATAAAAGTTTGCCCAGCTTCAGACCACAGATCACTGAATTAAGTCTCTGTAATTGACATTTAATGGAAGTATATTCCACCACTACTCAGTCAGTTTGTCCTACTGTGATGGCTAGTGTGTTCCTGTGATGCTAGAAGCTGTGCCACTGGTATTTCAAATACCAGCAGGGTCACCCATGGTGGACAGGTTTCAATGAAGCTTCCATACTAAGATAAACTAAGGAAGAAGGACGTGGCCGATTACCTCTGAATAAATTGGCCAGTGAAATCCTTATGAATAACAGCGGAGCATTGTTTCCCATGGAAGCATCAGTCAAGAAAACAAAAGATGCATTGCATTGGGCAAATCTGCTGCAAAAGACCTCTTTCAAACGTTAAAAAACAAAGATCTCACTTTGAGGACTAAAGTGCACCTGACCCAAGCCATGGTATTTTCAGTTGCCTCATATGCATGCAAAAGCTGGACAGTGAATAAGGAAGACCAAAAATGAACTGAGGCCTTTGAATTACGGTGTTGGCAAAGAGTATTGAATACACCATGGCCTGCCAGAAGAACAAACAAGTCTGTCTTGGCAAAAGTACAGGCAAAATACCCGTTAGAAATGAGGATTGCAAGACTTTGTTTTAGGTACTTTGGGCATGTTATCAGGAGGCAACAGTCCCTGGGGAGGGACATCATGCTTAATAAAGTGGAGGTTCAGCAAAAAAGCAGAAGACCCTGGATGAGACGGATTGACACAGTGGCTGAAACAATGGACTCAAGCATAGACATGATTGTGCGGGTGGTGCAGGACTGGGCAGCTTTTCCTTTATTGTACAGAGGGTCACTATGAGTCAAAACTCCGAACAACAACATATTCCATGCAATTCACTATGCGTAAAACTAAAACCAAACCAGGGCTCTGGAGTGGACCCTGACTTACGGCGACCTCAGGTGTGCAGAGTAGAACTGTGCTCTATAGGGTTTTTAAGGCTTTGACCTTTGGGAAGCAGGTCTCCAGGCCTTTCTTTCTATGCATCTCTGGGTGGGTTAGAACCTCTATCCTTTTCATTAAGTGTTCAACTGCTTGCTTAGTTGTTTGCACCACCCAGAGGCTTCTGTTGTTGTTGTTAATTGTTGTTGAGTCAATTCCTACTCATAGCAACTCCATGTGACAGGGTAGAACTGTCCCATAGGGTTTTGTAGGCTGTAATCTTTACAGGAGCAGATCACCAGGTCTTTCTCCAGTGTAGCCACCGGTGTGTTCAAACCACTGACCTTTTCATTAGCAGTGGAGCACTTTAACTATTATACCACCAGGGATCCTACAAATGTAAGAACATGCTTGCTGTTCCTTCTGCCAAATAGCTCTTCCCCAAGACCTCTGTTTGGCTTGGTCCATGTGGTCACTCAGGGTCTGATGGGGCAACTGCTTCCTGCTACGAGGGGTCTCCTCATGATTATCTTCCCCTACCAACTCTATCACCTTCAGCACACATGCAGCACCTGTTTGGGAGCACCTGGCTGATTGGTGAAGACTCCTTTATACTTTAACTATCCTCCACCGCCCCTAACCCTATTTCCCAGCTTCCAGCCTCTCCCCCAGACTTTCTTCTTCAATGCTCTCTCTTAGCAGCGCCCAGCACATAGTGGTCTAAGTAAATAATTAGTGAATTTGTCAAGTGCCCGTGGTATTACTAGTGTCTGAATTAAGCTCCAGTAAAAGGCTTTTTCACCTAAGAAAATATCTCCAAACTGTGAAAATGATCGATATGACCATAGACATCATTCTAGAGTTATGAATAATGTGATTATGGGAGTCTCGGAGCATATTCAGATTCACTAGAAGCAGACACTGGAAACTTTCTTTTCTTTTCTTTTTTACTGGGTATCTTCGCTCTTTCCAAACACATTCATGGTCAAGTTCATTCCAGGTGGTGGGTACCATATGACATTAAACCCAGTTATTGAGTTGAATTTATTATGCAACCATTTTCCTTTTGCGTTATAAGGGCTTGATGATCCTTTCTCTATGATTCCACGTGCTTCTCAGAATGTTCCAAGTATGCATGCAGAACCCTATATTTAGAATAAGCCTATACAAGAGTAAACTCTATCCACCAGGCAAAACCATCTTCAAGTATCTTTTCACAGTTCATTTTGTGATACCCTTATGGGGCAATTCTAAACTGTCACATGGGCACCCAGCAACAACAAATGGCCAGAACTGCTTCTACAGATGCCCGGAAAGCAGCATTTCCCCTTTTAGGCCAATGGCATCTTGTTCCTGTGTCCCAAGTCAAGCTGTGTGGAGTCAATTGTGTCCTTGCTGTCCCTTCTAAAACACAGCACTTTCTTCTACTAGAGACACTAAGGATTGTATGCTTCTTAAATAATATTTTTATTTTATTTATTTATTTTTGTACTGTTTCTGAGTCATTAGCAGATGGTGAAGAACTTCATCACAGTATCTGGGCTGCCGTTAAATTCCATAGCAAGGAAACACTTCCTAACTTGGGGCTGGGTTTTTTTGTGGTTTTGTTTTGTTTTGACTTTGTTTTTGTCATCTTGGAAACACATACAAACACCCAGTGTACAGAAGTCCCAGTGTACAGACCCTGCCCAGTGGGATTGGAGTCGGTGCAGGCACATAGGGGTGGCTTAGGGAAACCCCCGTCACCTCCATTCTAGAAGGCCATAGCTTTGGTATTTTCTGAGCAGATTCATATCATAGCACACATGGCTCTGTGCAGGTGGAAACATACTGTACATGAAATTTCACTGCTTTTTCAAAGCTCAATCAAGCTGTAAATATTTTCTTGGAAATGGGAGTAAACCAAACTTTGAATTTAAATGGAAAACAATAAAAAATGGAAACTTTCTATATCACTAAGTATGTCAGGAAAATATCTTTGAAACTTTTTTCAATTCAATTTTCCCAGGTACACACCAACACACACACAGACTCACACACACACGGAGTCAGAAATATAACCTGTCCTGCCACATATTCAGTCACCAAGTAGGCAAGTCCTTTGCTCCAACTGATGCATCTGAGTCCCCAGGGAGGTGAAGCCACTCCAAGTTTCTGCATCTTACCTCAGTTTAGAACACTTTTTCTTTCCCCCTCCGATTGGGAAATGCTTACATTCAGATTCTATTCATCTATCAGATCCCAGAACACATTGTTCTTTCTTCCGGTAGCTTCTTTATTCTCCTCATCCAGAAGTTGTCCTTTCCTTTTTGAATTTGAATAATGCTAAATACTACTACTACTACTAACAACAACAGCAACCATCATTCCTTGAGAGCTTACTATAAGCCAAGTTAACAAAGAGGCCATATGACTTGCTTGAGCCCTGAAGGTGGAACCTTCTATTGATTGTCTCTTTCTCCCTTTGATTATGGTGATGAATGGATAGTTCTGACAGGAAGTATAGCATCATATTTCATTCTAGAGCTACACCACACTGTGTGCTCAAAGATAGTTGTTAAGCTGCTATTGCATCCAACTATGTGAGCATGCTGGGACTATGAGAAAGAGACAGAGGCAACTCACATGCTGGGGTAACCCACTGATGGGAGTCCTCAGAAGTAAGATGCCAAACTTGAAGCAGGAAAGTAAGCTACGTGTGGCATTAAGCAATACAGGGATGAAGGAGCCAAAATAGTAGATAGACTGGCAGAACAAAAGGCATGCATTTCAGATGATCCATTTCTGATACAACAGATGATACTAGGTATATATACAAAAGATGGTGGTGAAAATGAATGAATAAATGGGTAACATCTTTAGAATTATCACATGGAAGGCTTGAACTTTGGGTTTGGGATAGGTGTGGATTCCAATCCAATGATATTGAAAGACAATCACTAACAGTTACTATAGGACAGGATTAAGTGCCTCCCACGCATTACTTCATTTTGCTGGTTCCAAGGCCCTAAATTGTAAAGTAAGAACAGTGAAATATAGCTCAGAGATTAAGTTGGTTAGATATCTGGCCAACAAACAACAAGAAATCCATATTTGTGCTTATTCCAAAGAAAGGTGATCCAACAGAATGTTCAAATTATCAAACAATATCAATAATGTCACATGTAAATAAAATTTTGCTGAAGATAAATTCAAAAACAGTTGCAACAACACATCAACAGGGAACTGCCAGAAATTCACGCTTAAATCAGAAGAGGACGTGGAACTAGGGATATCTTTGCTGATGTCAGATGGATCCTGGCTGAAAGCAGAGAATGCCAGAGAGATGGTTACCTGTGTTTCATTGACTATGCAAAGGCATTCAACTGTGTGGATCATAACTAATTATGGATAACGTAAAGAATGAGAATTCCAAGACACTTATTTGTTTTCATGAGGAATCTGTACGTAGACAAAGAAGCAGCCGTTTGAAGAGAACAAGTGAATATTGCTTGTGTTAAAATCAGGAAAGGGGTATCTATTGGTTGTATCGTTTCACCATACTTATTCAGTCTGTATGCTGAGCAAATAATCCAAGAAGCTGGACTGTATGAAGAAGAATGAGGCATCAGGATTGGAGGAAGATTCATCAACAACCTTCGTTAAGCAGATAACACAACGTTGCTTGCTGAAGATGAAGAGGACTTGAAGCACTTACTGATGAAGTTTAAAGACCACAGCCTTCAGTATGGGTTACACCTCAACATAAAGAAAACAAAACCCTCACAAATGGACCAATTGGCAACAACATGGTAAACGGAGAAAACATTGAAGTTGTCAAAGATTTCATTTTAATTGGATCCACAATCAATCCCCATAGAAGCAGTGGTCAACAAATCAAATGATGCATTGCATTGGGCAAATCTGTTGAAAAGACCTCTTTCAAGTGTTAAAAAGCAAAAATGTCACTTTGAGAAGTAAGATGTGCCTGACTCAAGCCATGGTATTTTCAATTGCCTCATATACATACGAAACCTGGACAATGAATAAGAAAGACCAAAGAAGAAATGATGCATTTGAATTATGGTGTTGGTGAAGAATATTGAATATACCATGGGCTGCCAAAAGAACAAACGAATCTGTCTTGTAAGAAGTACAGCAAGAATGTGCCTCCTCTTAGAAGTGAGGATGGCAAGATTTCATCTCACACACTTTGGACAGGTTTTCAGGAGAGACCAATCCCTAGAGAAGGACGTCATGCTTGGTAAAGTAGAGGGTCAGCAAAAAAGAGAAAGACCATTAATGAAATGGATTGATACAGTGGCTGCAACAATGAGCTCAAACATAACAATGATTTTGAGGATGGCACAGGACCAGGCGGTGTTTTCTTCTGTTATTCATAGGGTCACTATGAGTCGGAACCAACTTGATGCTGCTAACAGTAACAACAGGTAAAGCTCAATTGTATAAAGTCGTTTCTCCATTGCATGAATGTGCTTTGTGGTAGTTTGCATCATGTTTCCTGTGGGTACAGGGATACAGGACCCAGCAGTCTCACTGTGACCACTTAATTCCATAGCTTTGCCAGTCTTCACCCCAATAGCATCCTTCTAAAACAATAATGCCCAGTGATCTTCCTGTGGTGATGGAAATGGTCTCTCTCTATGTCATCCAATGCAGTAGCTACCAGCCACATGTGACTATTGTGCTACTGAGGAAATGACTTTTTGATTTAATTTAATTTTACTCAATTTAAATTGAAATAGCTATGTTTGGCTAAACCAAAACCAAACTGGCCTTTATTTGATTCCAGCTCATAGTGGCCCTATAGCAACTACCATATTGGTCAGGAATCTTGAAGGCTTGTGTGAACCACTCAGATCCCTGTATTTTCCATTTGTTCTCCCAGTGTTTTTTTTAAGATGTATAATAAAGCTAAAATATGTGTAGAAACATCATGTTGTTGCTGTTAGTTCTGTCTAGTTGACTCTAACTCATGGCGCCCCGTGTTTGTAGAATAGAACTACTCCATTGGCATTTCAACTGCTCCCAGTGACCTTTCAGAAGCAGATTGCCAGACTTGTCTTCAGAGGTGCCTCTGGGCAGGTTCGAACTGCCAACTTTTCGGCTGATAGTCAAGCATTTAGTTATTTGTTCCACCCTGGGACCTCTTATAAACACCATAGTAAATACAATGTTAAAGTAAGGGAAACTTTTTTTTTTTAAATATGTAAGTACATGGATTATCAATGTAAATTACATCCTTTTGAATTTATTTAAAAAAAAGTATTTTCCCAGTAGACTGAAAGAGTTAGTAGTTTGGCAACTCTCAGCTAAACATTACCCTGAGGAAGAGTAACGTAGGGCTAGCCTGGCAGCCTCATGCCAATGTGGCCATCCTTTCATTTGCTTGATTGGACTTTGAGTTGTGCTGAAACATTGAGAAAGGTAGACGTTATGACCACTGATGAAGTGCATAAAGATCGGCCACTAGTGTGGGGAAATGCACTTTGTTTTTCTCCGCCATTCCACCTAAATCTTCAGAAACCTCAGTTCTCGGGCTTGTCCTCCTCCTATTGAATGAAACGGCTGCAACTGCTCCACCATTAGGATCAATATCCAAGCCATTATGTTGGCAAAAGAGGCAGCAAATCACATTTACGTGGATTGTCAGACTCATTATTATAAGCAGATGGCAGCTCATGCCCTACAATGCAGACCCAAAAAGACTGACATTATTTCAAATTAAAATCTATAATGCTAATACACATCTCTGAGTCTTTGTGCAGGCTTGAGTGCATTAATCTTCTGAATGATTTGCTGATGTGCAGGCTGCCCGGGCTGTTTTCACATGAGTGGAGCTAAAAGGAGGGCTTTTAACTGAGAATGCTTAACACTTATTCATACAGATTGATAAAAGCTAACATGCAATTTTCTTTACTAGTAGCTCCCTAATAGGAATTAATGGGACATTTTAAAGAGAAATTCCAAGTTCAGGGGACCCACAAAGAAAGACTCAAGCAGAGGAGAAGCAATGTCATGCTCCTCTGCCTAACACAACTTCATTAGGTCTTTATATTTATTTAAGACGCCCCAGCAGCTTTCTTGTAGCCATACTTCAGAGAGAAAGTGCCACAAAATGCAACTGTTAGAAATAGAGCATGGGTTTTGTAAAGGCTTTTCACAGACAATACTGGAATTTGCGCTTGCAAATTGAAAAGAAGTGAAAAAAAGTTTTTATTAAAATGTTGGTTGGTGTCTTACAACTGCCATACAAAAAGTAACATTTTATGCTTTCAAATAATTGTCCTTTTTGTTTTTTAACCATATAATAACATATCAGTTGCCATCGAGTGGATTCCAGCTCATAGTGACCCTGTCTGACAAGAGCAGATCTTCCAGATGGGGTTTCCAAGACGGAAAATGTTTATGGAAGCAGACGGCCACATCTTTCTACTAAGGAGAGGCTGGTGGGTTCAAACCGCTAAACTTTCAGTTAGCAGCTCAGTGCTTTAACCACTGCACCACCAGGGCTACTCTTTTAACCATATATACAGATTAATTTTTTCCTCTTAGGAAGTGACACAAGGCTTTTCTACTCATAGGTAAATGCACAGATGAAAGTTTAATGATTGATTTTCTTTTGTTTTAAGGACTTTTATTTTCCCCTTTTCTAAAAAGAAAAAAAAATATTGTGTTTTGGGTTAAAGTTTACAGCACAAATTAGTTTCTCATTCAAAAATTTTATACACAAATTGTTTTCTGACATTAGATGTAATCCCCGCAATGTGTCAACACCCTCCCCCTTTCCGTTCCCACCATGTCCATTAGTCCAGTTTACCTGTCCCTTCCTGTCTTCTTGGCTTCTTTTTTGGGGAGATGTTACCCATTTACTTGGTTGAACCAAGAAGTACTTTCCTTATATGTGTTATTATTTGTTTTTTAGGCCTGTCTAGTCTTTGACTGAAAGATGGACTTTAGGAGTGGCTTGAGTTCTGAGTTAAAAGGATGCTTAGGGACCATAGTTTAAAGCATTCCTCTAGTTACTGTCAGACCAATAATTCTGGTCTTTTTTTTGTGTGTGTGTGAATTTGAATTTTGTTCTACATTTTTCTCATGCTCTTCCTGGGACCCTCTATTTGTGATCTTTGTCAGAGTCGTCATTGGTGGTAGCTGGGCACCATCTAGTTCTTCTGGGCTCAGGCTGGGGGAGGCTGTGGTTCATGTGGTCCATTAGTCCTTTGGACTAATATTTTCCTTGTATCTTTGGTTTTCTTCATTCTCCTTTGCTCCCAACATGCAAGGACAATAGATGTATCTTAGATGTCCGTGCACAAGATTTTAGGACCCCAGATGCTACTCACCAAAGTAAGATGTAAGACATTTTATTTATGAACTGTGTTATGCTTATTAACCTAGATGTCCCCTGATACCCTGCTCCCCAGCCCTCGGCCCCAGAAGCTCAGTCCCTCCAGGTGTTTAGATGTATCTAGGTGACTTTGGATGTGACTTTGCCTTGGTCAAAATTTGCTGACTTGCCCTATATCATGTGATATCTTTCCCTTCACCAAAGTTAACACTTGTCTACTATCTAGTTAATGATTTCCCTTCCCGATCCCTCCCCTCCCTCATAACCATGAAAGATTGTTTTTTCTATATGTAAACCTTTTTGTGGGTTTTTAAAATAGTAGTCTCATACAAGAGTTGTCCTTTTGTGATTAACTTATTTCACTCAGCATAATGTTCTCCAAATTCATCCGTGTTGCGAGATGTTTTGCAGATTCATCGTTGTTCTTTACAGTTGTGTAATATTCCAGTGTGTGTATATATGCCCTGATTTGTTTATCCATTCATCTGTTGATGGGCACTTAGGTTGTTTCCATCTTTTTGATATTGTGAATAACGTAGCAATGAACATTGGTGTGCATGTCTATTCATGTGGCGTCTCTTATTTCTCTAGGATTTATTCCTAGGAGTGGGAATCCTGGAATATACGATATTTCTATTTAGAGATTTTTAAGGAGATGCTGTTTTGTTTTCTCCACCATGTGTCTGTCAGTTTGTCGTACTGAGGTAGCTTGTGTGTTGTCATGATACCGGAAGTTTTGTCACCAGTATTTCAAATACCAGCAAAGTCACCCTTGGTGGACAGATTTCAGCCGAGCTTCCAGACTATGACAGACTAGGAAGAAGGACTTGACAGTCTACTTCTGAAAAAATTTGCCAGTGAAAACCTTATGAATAGAAGCAGAACATTGGCTGATATACTGCTGGAGGTTGAACCTCTCATGTTGGAAGGCACTGAAAATATGACAGGGGAACAGCTGTCTCCTCAAAGTAGAGTTGACCTTAATAACATGGATGGAGTCAAGCTTTCGGGACCTTCATTTGCTGATGTGGCACAACTCAAAATGAGAACAAATGATTGCAGACATCCATTAATAATCAGAACATGAAATGTACAATGTATGAACCTAGGAAAATTAGAAGTTGGCAAAAGTGAAATAGAACGCATAAACATAGACATTCTGGGCATTAGTGAGCTAAAATGGACTTATATTGGTCATTTTGAATGAGAAAATCATACGGTCTACTATGCTGGGAATGTCAACTTGCAGAGGAATGGCATCATGATCATCGTCAAAAAACATTTCAAGGTCTATCCTGAAGTACAACTCTGCTAGTGACAGGATAACATCCGTACTCCTAAAAAGAAGACCAGTTAATATGACTATTATTCAAATTTTAGCACCAACCACTATGGCCAAAGATGAAGAAATTGAAGATTTTTACCAACATCTGCAGTCTGAAATCAATCAACTATGCAATCAAGATACATTGATAATTACTGGTGAATGGAATGAGAAAGTTGGAAACAAAGAAGAAGGACTGGTAGTTGGAAAATATGGCCTTAGTGATTTAGAAACAATGTCAAGGATTGCACAATAGAACTTTGCAACACCGATGACTTCTTCACTGCAAATACTGTTTTTCAACAACATAAACAGCGGCTATACACATGGACCTCAGCAGCTGGAATATACAGGAATCAAATTGACTACACCTGTGGAAAAAGATGATGGAAAATTTCAATATCATCCATCAGAACAAGGTCAGGGGCCAACTGTGGAACAGACCATCATTTGCTCCTATGCAAGTTCAAGTTGAAGTTGAAGAAAATAGAACAAGTCCACAAGAGTCAGAATATGACTTTGAGTATATCTCACCTGAATTTAGAGATCATCTCAAGAATAGATTTGACACATTGAACACAAATGACTGAAGACCAGAGAAATTGTGGAATGACATCAAGGATACTATACATGAAGAAAGAAAGAGGTCATTAAAAAGAAGACAAGAAAGAAAAGACCAAAATGGATGTCAGAAGAGACTCTGAAAGTTGCTTTTGAAAGTAGAATAGCTAAAGCAAAAGGAAGAAATGATGAAATAAAAAGGCTAAACAGAAGATTTCAAAGGGCAGATCGAGAAGGCAAAGTAAAGTATTACAATGACATGTGCAAAGACCTGGAGATAGAAAACAAAAAGGGAAGAACATGCTTGGCATTTCTCAAGCTGAAAGAGCTGAAGAAAAATTCAAGCCTAGTTACAATAGTGAAGAATTCTACAGGGAAAATATTAAACGACACAGGAAACATCAAAAGAAGATGGAAGGAATACATAAAGTTACTGCACCAAAAATCTGGTCCATTTCAGGAGGTAGTATACAATCAAGAACTGACAGTACTAAAGGAAGAAGTCTAAGCTGAACTGAAGGTATTGGAAAAAACAAGGCTCCAGGAATTGATGGAATAAAAATTGGGATTTTTCAACAAAAAAATACAGTGCTGGAAGTGCTCACTTATCTAAGCTAAGAAATTTGGAAGACAGCTACCTGGCCAACTGACTGGAAGAGGTCGATGTTTGTACCCATTCCAAAGAAAGGTGATCCAAGAGAATGCAGAAACAAACAATATTATTAATGTCGCACACAAGTAAAATTTTGCTGATGATCATTCAAAAGCGATTGCAGCAGTACATCAACAGGGAACCGCCAGAAATTCAAGCCAGATTCAGAAGAGGATGTGGAACTAAGTATATAGTTGCAGATATCAGATGGATCATGGATGAATGCAGAGAATACAAGAAAGATGTTTACTCGTGTTTTATTGACTATGCAAAGGCATTCGATTGTGTGGATTGTAACAAATTATAGATAACATTATGAAGAATGGGAATTCCAGAACACTTCATTGTGCTCATGAGGAACCTGTATGTAGTCCAACAGTCAGTCGTTAGAACAGAACAAGGGGATACTACATGGTTCAAAGTTAAGAAAGGTTTATGTCAGGGTTGTATCCTTTCACCATACTTATTCAATCTGTATGCTGAGCAAACCTGAGAAGCTGGACTGTATGAAGAAGAACTCAGAATCGGGATTGGAGAAAGACTCATTAACAATCCGAGTTATGCAGATGACACAGCCTTGCTTGCTGAAACCAAAGAGGACTTGAAGCACTTACTGGTGAAAATCAGATACTACAACCTTCAGAACTGACGACACCTCAACGTTAAGAAAACAAAAATCCACAAAGCTGGACCAATAAGCAACATCATGATAAATGGAGAAAATATTGAAGTTGTAAAGGATTTTGTTTTACTTGAATCCACAATCAATGCCTATGGAAGCAGCAGTCAAGAAATCAAACAACCCATTGCATTGGGCAAATCTGCTGCAAAATACCTCTTTAATTAATGAGTTAAAAAAGCAAAGATGTCACTTTGAGTACTCAGGTGTGCCAGACCCAAGCCATGGTATTTTCAATCCCCTCTTATGCATGCAAAAGCTAGAATAAAGTAAGGAATACTGAAGAAGAACTGATGCCTTTGAATTATGGTTTTGGTGAAGAATATTGAATATACCATGGACTGCCAGAAGAATGAATTAATCTGTCTTCGAAGAAGTACATCTAGAATTCTCCTTGGAAGTGAGGATGGCAAGGCTATATCTCCTGTACTTTGGACATGTTACCAAGAGTGACCAGTCCCTGGAGAAAGATATCATGCTTGGTAAAGTAGAGGGTCAGCAAAAGAGTCGAGGATCCTCAGTGAGGTGGACTGATACAGTGGCTACAAGGATGGACTCAAGCATAGCAATGATTGTGAGTATAGCACAGAATTGTACAGTGTTTCATTCTGTTGTGCATAGGGTTGCTGTGAGTCAGGACCAACTGGACAGCTCCTGACAACAACATATGAGAAGAACCTGTGGGTTCTAAGACATCGTGAGTTGTTTACTTGTCAGGCAACACCTTCTTGAGTGTAAAGTTCTTTTATGTGTAACATATATTTAAGAAATATCTTTAAAATATAAAATTATTTATATTAAAGACAGAGAATTAATCCATTATTTTCATATATTTAGTTTGTTAGACACATAGAAGAGGTGTCCAAAGTAGAAGACACACTATAATATGTCCAATACTCAACTAGTCTATTTACCCTGCAAGGTCAGCCTCCTATTTTTCTTTTCATTGCTCCTTTTTCTTACCACACTCTATTATTTAAGACTTTATGAGGACCTCAGCTCACACCCAGGGCCTGCATGTGACTCCTTTTGTCCCTTTATTTATGTTTGTGCCGCTGTACTCTTGCTAGTCAGGTTGTCCAGAGGGGTTTCTCTGGAAAATCTGCAGACAGCATCAGATCAAGAATGAGAACTGAGATAAGCATTCCTGGATGCAGAAACACAGACCCTAAATGGATCTTGTGTTGAGGATCAGGTCTTGCAGGAACTCGAACCCATTATGATGTACCGTTATTTTTCTTATTTTAAAACCTCTTCTGACCTCTCCCAGCCCCTCTAGCTACAGTTCATACAGCTCAAACTAAAAGAGTCTATTCTCCACATCTCTACATTTTTTCTTCCAATTCTATCTGGAAGGCTCTTTGGTCAAGCTTTTGTTCTCACTGTACCATTGTAAAGGCTCTTGTTAAGGCCAACAATGACCTTCACTCTGAGAAATCCAGTGCATAATTCCCAGTCATCATTTTATTTGACCTATTTGAAAAAACAAAACAAAAAAACATTGCCATAGAGTCAGTTCCAACTCATGGTGACCCCAAGTGCAGTATATACTAAGGCCGATCGATCCTTCCTCCTTAGAACCTCTTACTTGATGGTGTCTTAGGCACCAAACTCTACTGTTTCCATTTCTACCTCACTGTCTGCTTCTACTTAAGGGAAGAAGCAATTTCATTGCTATATTTTTTTTTCATTTTCCCAACCTCTTAAAGTCAACATGCTTTAGGGCTCCACCCTGGATGTTCTCTTTTCTCTATCTAGAGCTTTCCTTGTGATATTACCTAGTCTCATGGCTTTAATTACCATGTACACACCATAATTCCAACTTTGTCTATCTGTCCTTGCCTTTCCTCTGAGCTTCTCACTTTACAGAGCATTTTATGTGGACCACGTCCTTCAATCGTACTTAACTCTTGAGGTGGGTGATGCGATTATCACCTGATTGTGCAGGTGAGAAGACTGAGAGACAGGAAATAAGAGAGCCACATTTGGAATCAAAGTTAGGTTCCAGAGTTCTAACCCCACTGCTGTTGAGTTGATTCTGACTCATAGCGACCCTGTAGGCAGAGTAAAACTCCTCTGCAGGTTTTCCAAGGCTGTAATCTTTACAGAAGCAAACTGCCACATCTTTTGCTTGAAGATCAGCTGTTGGATTAGGAACCCCAACCTTTCTGTTAGCAGCTAAGCACTTGACCACTGTGTCGCTTGTATACTCCTGTCCAATCCCATAGCCGTTGAGTTGATTTTGACTCATAGCAACCTCAATGCTGGTCTACTGTAAGTAACTAGGAAATGGCTAAGGAGGGAAAAGATCCATGTTTTTAAATTCTTGGTTGGTGATTTTCCTTTATGCTACATTAACAGGCAGGTGGTGGCTGCACTTGATGTGCATTAGCCAAGAAACAAACCTGGGTGTCCCACATGGAAGCCGAGAATTCTACCACTAAACCACCATTCCCCTCCCCGTCCTACACTACAATCCATATATTGACTCGTTTATTCAACAAACAATTATTAACTGCTTCACATGTGTTAGATGCAGGCTTGCATTTGCAGTACACTTTGTGGTCTACAGAGTGATTCCAAAATAGCTTTTTACTTCATTTCCCCCAAAAATCTATACGGTAGGCAGGACAGGAATTATTATTATCACTGTTTCCTGCATGGTCTCTGAGTCAGTTTAATTCTTTTTGTGATTTCCTCCTACCAATTAGGAGCATCTAATGAGGCCTCTAAGGCTCCCTGCTTTTCTCTAATGATGCCCTGAATTCCTCTCCAGTTCCTCATTCTGGACCAACTCCTCTATCTTCTTCATCCACTCAAAGACCTGTTGGTTCAGATCTTGTGTGTGCTTCACCAGATTCCCTTTGCAGTCAGCTCTTTGAAGAGTCACATTCAAGGGGAGACTGCCTTCACCAACCTCTCACACAGCTGGGTGTCAGCTCTGTCCTAACAGCTCAAACAGATACCTGGTCTCCAGCTTCTGCAGGAGGGTACAACTAACCTCACAACTGCACGAGGGCCAGGCGGAGTTTAGGTTTTAATCTGGGTCTTTAGAAACATCATTGGGAGCTTCCCCAGTACTCTGTGCTGTGGTCCCTAAGGCATAACGACTTCAGATGTTGCTATGTAAGTCACAGCATTAAGCCTTTTAACTTAGCCAAGTTATTTTTCCGTTTTTATTTTTCAAGCCAGAGCAGTACACTACTGATTTAATTTCAGTGCTGTGATCATAAACTGCATGTTAATATGGCCCCTTTAAGTCAAATGTTTATGAGTTCCATAAGCACCTCCTGGAAATTTTACCTTACGGTCCTAAAGTCACTTGGCTACAAATTACTTAATATTCTCTTGCACCTATTTCCTTGGTCTGGATTTAATTATTTCTAATTATTATAAATGTCTCTCTTCATTCCAGACATGTAAGGTTACAGCCACTCCACCAGCTGATTATTTTATGCTCATGTACAGAATCAAAGAGAGAAGAGTTCTAAGTCACACGTTTTCTAGGCCCAGGGGTGAGGCATTTAACAATCTTGCAACCTCTTAGCGTGCAGTCAAGGAAGACCATGAGCACTGCATTTTCATCCGGTTGTCAACCCCATGACTCCATAGTCAGTTGTTGTCTTTTCCTTCCGAAAGTAAGTGCTGACCTCACACAATACAACCACAAATCCTACATGAGGAGCTGCCTTGAGATTCTCTCAATTTGTCTCCTTATATATATTTGATTCCCATATGACTCATGGTCCCAAGTGCAATGTTGTTTGTCCCTACATGGAGGAGAGGTCATTGGTCATTGGAGACTATTCCTTTGGGAATATGATGGTTTGTCAGTGGCCCGAGGAGCCTTATTGAGCTCAGTACAATGCTTCCGTAAGCGAGGCGTGCAGAGTTGATGCTTCAATCCCTGACTCCTGGTCTATCATTGCCCCCCAGCCCCCTTCCTGGCCTTCATCGCAGCTCATCTTGCTGGCTTAACAGCTGGAGATATTGCTACTCAGGGCTGTCAAAAGGTACAGGATGTAGAAGTCGAGTTAGCGCAGGAGGCGCAGAGCAGGTCACCCCGTCCGATTCTGTGCTGACCTTTCCCACTCAGAAGACCACTGCATCCTTCAAGAGCGAGGAAACCTGACAGAGGCAGCGCCCAGGCAGCAGCTCACAGACATCCTCTCCACTCTGTATTTTCACAGGCATGAGACACTTTTCCTCTGCTTCTAATTCCCTTCAAAAATACTGACGCATTTCCCAGTTTAATTTGACAAATACTTCTGCTTGTTCTAGACAAGGAATACGAGGCTATTAAAAGAGGCTAGGCCTCCCAAACCCCTTTGCATTTCAGGCACCTGGTAATGCATATTGGCCAGCCAGACTTAAACTCTAGGGACTTTGGTGACAAATAAAATAAATCTGGTGTTCTAATGTTGCTTTTTGATATTTTTAAAAAAAAATCCAAATAAATCAGTATCTGACTATGATTTAATAACATATGTGTATAAAGCAACCTCATAAAAAGGATACAAACTGTTTCAAATATCATTTGTGAAAAGGAGGCAAGTTCAGATGGTTTATGCTTATGATGTAGAATTGCATGATTTAACTCTCAATGTCTTTTGAGATAAAAAGTGATAAACTATAAAAAACAAAGTCATTATAGAAATAGTTAGAAATATTTCAGTAAACAAGTGAATAATTAAGGAACAATCAAGAATACACATCTGATCATTAATAACCTTTAAATGGCTTCCATGGCCCTGCAGACCCACAGCAATCTTCCAGCAGCTTACAAAGCTCTCCATGGTCTGGCCTGCCAAACTCTCCAGCCTCATCTTTGAGCTTCCCTGTTCCATCCCTTCAGACCCTTCATGTGACCCTTCTCTGCAGTCTTCCTTCTGTGTAGATATCTCCTCCAGACCTTCTTGACCCAGTTATCTCCCATCTATCTCTCAGGTACATGCTTGAATGTCACTTCTTCTTTGAAGACATTCCTTGCTTCCCTTGGCAATCCTGGCATATCTGCCTTATTTCCATTATTATATCATGTTTAAGAACTTTATTGTAATTATTTGTTTGCAGGACGTAAAAATTAAAAGTGTTTACATATGTATGCAACTTTCTTTTCTTTTTTTTTTTAGCAGCACTAAAAAGATAGAATCCGAACAGCACCTTCAACAGTCTGGGATGCTTTGGAGATTAAACCCTCCAAACCCTTGAGGAAAGAGGAATGTTGCTTTTAGAGAGGCTGGGTGTATCAGGAGAGAATGTGCTGAACTATGAGAAACTGCCTAGCATGGTGGAGATGAGCCTGGGTTCTGGATCCAGACTGTGGATTCAAATTCCAGGGGAGATGCTTGTTCTTGTAGTGGATGCTGTAGTGCCTGTCCCAGAGCCTTCCTATGACCAAGGCACTCATTCCATCAGCTGCCATGGTGTTGGTTGCTGGTGGTCTGTGGATGGATCAATCTGAGTGGACTCAAGTGTACCTTTGTATCTCACCTGGATACCCATCAGCAAGCATCTGCTGCAGAAGAGGCACATAGGACAGGAGACACCAGCCATCCCCTGTTGTTGGCCACCCAAATGCTGGCACATGAAGCGGTCATTGTAACAAAGATGGAGGACATGCATCACCCAACAGAACAGGCTCCTACACACCAAGGCTGACCTATCTACTGCCATATCCAGCACAGAGACTAGCATAGAGTAGCTGAAATGGCACTGTGCCTGGAGGAGAGCAACACTTCACTTGGTGGCAGGTTGAACATATCAAACTTTTCCCACCCTACGCAAAATTGTGATTCATCTTAAGGATACATATTCCAGGTATATGTTTGTCTTTCCTTTCCTCAAGACCACAATCAGCTTGATCCAGCAACCCAGGATCTAAAGCAATATCATGTCAGACCAAGAAAAGGACTTCACAGTAAACGAAGAGGGGCAGTGAGCACAAGACCATGGGGCCCACTTGTGCTATTATGCCTTGTGCCACCCAGAACATGCCTGCCAGAAAAATGGTAGAAGAGACTTTAGAGAGTGTAATAGGATCCTCA
Source organism: Trichechus manatus latirostris (assembly GCF_000243295.1). Taxonomy (NCBI): domain Eukaryota; kingdom Metazoa; phylum Chordata; class Mammalia; order Sirenia; family Trichechidae; genus Trichechus; species Trichechus manatus. Next base: position 7,767,651 of record NW_004444008.1, read on the forward strand.
TCCTCAAGGATGCCTTATAAACCTTAAATCAATGACTTCCATATGTTGCTATGTGACCAGTAGGTAGAAAACACCAATAGGTAGAATAGGCAGAAGAAAATGTGGCCACGTGTACCATCACAGGCAGAAGAAGGGGTAGCCACATGTATCATCACATCCATAACCTACTTAGGAAGTTTGTGTTTCCGCTGACCACAACTCTGTTGTATGACAGTGTAGATGTCCTAGTTCCCAGAGGGAAATGTCTCCCTCAAGGAATATAGCAAGAATCCGATTAGACTCTAATCTATGACTTCTTTCTGGTACCTCTGGCTATAAATTCAAAGGTACCCAAGAGTGAGGAAATAAATCATCATTTTGGATTATTGAGTCTTATCTTTGGGAACAGAGTCTCATCTATGACACAGAAACAGATCAAGGAAGAATATATTTGACATGTAGTTCCTTCCTTGGGTGTCTCATTGTACTCCCTTGTCCAGGTACCACAGCCACTGCAGGGCATTGTGAACAAAAGGCTAAAACTCCTCGGAGATGGAGATATGGGCCACTCTACAAAGTAAGCTACCTCAACCACCTGGTATACCAACTGAAGATGGGAGAAATCTGAAATAGTACAGAAGGAGATGAAGATTGCCCACGGTGGTCCCAAGAGCAGCTACAAATGTGGGGTAGAGTTCTTTTATTACTCTTTCTATTTTAAGTTTCCCTGGGAAGACAGAGCAACCAGAGACCTGGAGGAGATCTTCTCAGGTGGGGTGAACTAACTACAGAACAAGAGCACCTGTGTGGTATAGCGGTGGACTAGTGGATTATTTTCCTAACTAAGGTCATGTTCACAGGTTCTAGGTATTACTCTCCAGTCCCTGGAGAAGGACATCATGCTTGGTAAAATAGAGGGTCAGCATAAAAGAGGAAACCTTCAAGGAGATGGATTGACACGATGGCTGCAACAATGGGCTCAAAATAGCAACGACTGTGAGGAGGCACAGGACCAGGCAGTGTTTTGTTCTGTTGTGCATACGGTTACTATGAGTCAGAACTGACTAGACAGCACCTAACAAGGACAACAGAAATTAGTACATGGACCTATATATTTTTTGGGGGGGAGGAGAGGAGGGAGTCACCGTTCAACCCACTACACTAACTTTAAGCATATGTAGCTTAAAATTGGATAGATAGGTAGACAAATTCTAGATAGATAGACAGATAGATAGATAGGTGGATAGGTAGATAGACTGAAAATGGAAGCTCTTTCCTAGTGATTATCCACATCAATTGTACTTTGGAATCACCTGGAAAGTTTTAAAATAATTGATGCATAGACTACCCCCTAAACTAATTAAACCAGAATCTTTCAGAGTGGGATCCAGATATCAGGATTTACTACTTCCTAGGTGATTCCAGGGTATAGTCAAGGTTTTAAAAATTGATCCTGCTTCAGTTCAATTGACAGTCAAGTGGGTTTATAATGATATTTTATCAGAGTCTTGGTTTGTATTTTTCTATCATTGATAATTTTAAACTTCTTTTTCTGAGATTACTGGTCATATGCTTTCTTCCTCTGTGAAATGCTTATTCATATGTTTATTTTCAATTGGGTTGTTCATACTTTTCTTATCAATTTGTAGGTTTTCCTTGTATATTCTTCTTTTTTTTACTGTACTTCAGGTGAAGGCTTACAGAACAAATAGTTTCTCATGAAACAACAGTACACATGTTGCTTTATGACATTGGTAAACAACCCCACCACATATCAACCCTCTAACTTCTCAATCTTTCTTTTGGGAAAAATACACATAGCCAAAGATACACCATTTCAAAAATTTCTACACGTACAGTTCAGTGACATTGACTACACCCTTCCAGTTGTGCTGTCATTCTCACTTAAGATGAAGGCTTACAGAACAAAATAGTTTCTCATTTAACAGTTACTACAAATGTTGCCCTATGACAAAAGTTAA
>NW_004444008.1:7775466-7784547 GCF_000243295.1 Trichechus manatus latirostris
TTTTGTAAATGTTTTGATATTATCTGCTGTCTTCATGGCATTCAGTAGTTATTTTTCTCGTTTATCGATTGTATATTTGTTTGTTTTGTCTCTTTTTTAAAAAAAAAATTGACTATGTCTTAGCAGGCGGACTGTGTATTCTTTGTTGTTTGCTCGTCTGTGGGCACAATACTTTTAGCCTCCTTCCCCGACTGGTAGTGTCAGTCACTCAGATATGGTATGGCAGGGCAGGTCTAGCTGAAGAAGAGTTACTGGGATGAGTTGTTTTTGGCACTTACTATAGCCAGCAGAGTGGGTCAGTGATCAGTGCAGGACAGGTTCCAGTAGGCCATGTCTGTTCTGCTTGGTGGTGTGATGTCAATCGCACGGTGCAGGTAGGCAGGATGCAGCGGGGAGATTGTTATGTGTGGAACTAAGATGGATATGGGAGAGAGGAGAGAGGAACAGGAGCCAAAAATATACAAACAAAAAGAAAAGAATGCAAGGAGAGCTTGCCATTGGCATGGAGAGGGGAGAGACTATGAAATGGAGAAAAACAGAAAGGGGAAGAGGAAGAAAAGAAAAGAATGAATAAATAAAAATCAGTAAGGTTAAAGAACCTCAAAGTTCCCAGGGATCCCACCGGTGCAGCTATGAGGTCTGGGGAGGTCTCTTTCGGGTGTTGCAGTACAGCCTGGCTGGAAGGTGTAGAGGTATACAATGCCAGGTGTTCAGGGAACATAGAGAGAAGGAAGATAGAGAGAGATGAGAAATTGAGCAATGAAGGAAGACAAAAAGGGAAAAAGAGGGAAAAGAAAACAAAACAAATTTAAAAAAAAAAAAGAGAAGAAAGGCCCCCAAGGAAAAAAAAGAAAAACAATGAAAAAAGAAATGCTCTCAGGGATCCCTCTGCAAGTCTGTGGAAGCCGAGGGGGAGTCTCCTTGCCACGCAGCTCCGCCTGGCCAGAAAGGGCTCCCAACACAAGAAAAGGAAAAGAAAACAAACAAACAATTCAAAACAGACAAACAAACAAAAGCCCCGGATTCCACTAGCGCGGCAGCCCAGACCAGGAAGCAGCTCCACATTAGAACGGAGCTCCGTAGCCCCTCAGGAAGCAGCAAAGATGGCGCATGGAGCCAGGTACTCGAGCAAAAGGAGGGGGAGGTGGCAAGAGGCAAGTAAGAAATGAAAGGAAGCATTAAAAAAAGCAACACTAGCTACCAACAAATGGCACTCAGAGAGCCAGTTATTGCGGGCTGGTGTTTCTGATGAAAGTCTGTGTCCACATGAAGCAGAGGGGGCCGAGTGTGGGTGAAGAAGGGTAGAGAGTGGGAAAGTGTATGTCACAAATTACCGGAGCTCTGCAGCCCCTCAGGAAGAAGCAAAGATGGCACACCGAGTGAGGTACTCGAGCGAAAGGAGGGGGAGGTGGCGAGAAGCAAGGAAGAAATCAAAAGGAGTGGAAAAAAGCAACACCAGCAGCCAACAAATGGCACTCAGAGAGCCGCCTGTTTGGGTGTGTGGAATCCAAGCAGCCGGTGTTTCCCGGTCAAAAGATTGTGGCTGCGGGAAGCAAAGGAAGCCGAGTCAGGGTGAAGAAGGGTGGGGGGTGGGAAATCGTATATCTCAAATTACTGGTTGTTTTGTCTCCCACTGGATGCTCCGTGAGGCTGGTTTCTCGTACCCCCTGTTTGCTGGTCTCCGATAGGAGTCCAAGATAGCAGATCTGCGCTGTGTTAGCAGGTAGGGGAGCTCTGCATAAATCTCTCCTCGCTCTCCGTTCTCTGTCAGTTTTCTCACTTCATTTGGTGCTTGGCCAAGTTCTTTATCTCGTCAGTTGATGTTTTAGGGTTTCAGGATTGTTGTATTCTCTGTTCGGCTTAGTTTTTTGGATCTTTGCTGTTGAGACACGGCGTGGTGCTTCTGCCTAGAGCGCCGTTTTGCCAGAACTCCCTTCCTTGTATATTCTTGATTCCAAAAGTTAATTGGTGTGTGTATTGTAAAATAATCTTAAACTTTGTAACTTTTTCCCACTTTATTTAATGTGTCTTTTGATATAGAAAGTTATTAATTTTAATATCATCAGATTTATTAATCTTTTATAGTCAATATTTATTGTGTATTGCTTAAGAAATATTTTCTAATCCCAAATTACGAAATATGTTGACCTACATTTTCCTCCATGAATTTTAAAATTCTCTTTTTTAACAAGTTTTAATTTATCTGGAATTGATTTTTGCATATGGTATAATGTAGGAATCTAAATTAAAAATTTTCTATATGGAAAACCAGTTTTTCCAGCTCTATTTATTGAGTAATATCCTCCTTTCCTACTGATCTGACAAGCTTCCTCTGTCCTAACCAAGTTTCTGTACATGAACAGCTCTGCTTCTGGGCACTTTATTCTATTGTATGATAAATTTGTGTTATGTGCTCTTTTAATATATGAGAATATTTGATTCTACCATAGAGACAAGAGAATCAAATGATTACAACAATAGGCAAAAACTCACAAGATATGCTAAGAACAGTTGGCAAGTAAGTTAGTAATTTGTGTGATAGAGTGATTCTTAGACTATAAATGATATATATGGGTGCTGAACATAGATAAAAAAAGTGCTGAAAGAAACAACTGTACTGCTTATAGAATGAAGGGAATGGAAGAACCAAGTCAACATTAAGTATCCATAAAGCATGGGACTGTCAGCTCTAGTTTGACAGCTATATTGTCCATCCACTGGTGGTAACAATTGTGTCCCCACACATTATCTTTCCATATCAAACTGATTACTACGTAGCCATTGACAGCAAATTACAGCTGTGGTGACTATACTTGTCTCTACACCTCCCCAGTAGAACAAGTGTGCATGACTTTATGTACCTTCTCTCTGTTGAGAGTCCTTGCTAATCCTCAGTCTGGTACTGAAAACCAAACTGCTACACTATTAAGTGGAAAGATTAATATGTGTGTGTGTGTTTGTGTGTGTGTGTTTGTGTGTGTGTGTGTGAAGGAGAGAGAGGGAGACAGAGAGAGAATGTTGATCTTGTATAACACAACATTCCAATTGTTCCTCCTTCTATTCTGCTTGCACTTTACGCTAAATTTTTAACTTCCCGATTACTTTCCTCTTGTGTCTTCCTGAATAATTTTAGTTGACTCAGTAAACTGTGTGAGTCTAGCATGATAATTTTTTTTACGAGCCTCCCTGGTTCTATGATCCCTAAAATAGCCTGCATGGTAGTGTGCTAGGATATTATCATTGCATCAAGGTAATTAATTACCTCAGTACCTTACCTTGGTAGTTTTCATACTACACAGATGTAATTGCAATAGTTTCAATAGTAATAAAAATATCCTAATATTTGGAAAGTTATCCTTCAGATATTCATTGCTCTTAACTATTTCAAAGATATTTTAGAATCATCAAGATTGACTCTATCTATAAAACATAATATTGCTCTTTATTTATTTAGGTCTCCTTTTTTATTGTAATTAAATGAAGTTTACATTTCAAGTTAGTCTCCCATACAAAATTTTTTTTACATACATTGTTATGAGACCCTAATTGCTCACCCCATTCTGCGACAGCACACTCCTCCTTTCCACCCCGAATTCCCCATGATCATTCAACCACCTCCTAACTCTCTCTGCCTTCCCATCTCACCTCTGGACAGAAGCTGCCCCTTTGGTCTCTTGTATCTACTTGACTAAGAGGCACATTCTTCACGAGTATCACTTTATGTCCCACAGTCCTGTCCAATCCCTGTCTGAAGAGTTGGCCTCGGAAATTGTTTTAGTTCTGGGCTGATAGAAAGTCCAGAGGCCATGCTTTCTGGGGCGCCTCCAGTCTCAGTCAGATATTTAGGTCTCCTTTAATATTTCTTAATAAAATATTATACATTTTATTTTCCAAATCTATTGTTAGACTTATTCCTAGATTCTTTCAGTTTCTGATTCTATTGTATCTAATACTATTCCTTTTAATAAAAAATTCAAATTATTTGTCACTGGACACAGAAATGTGACTACTTTTGTATATTTGGCTTATATCTAGCAACCTGGTAATTTATGCTGTTATTTACAATAATTTTTCTAGAGATATTTAACAAGATTTGTTTTTAATGTAAGCAGTCATATCATTTGCAAGAAATGCAAGCTTAAATGTTCTATCTTTAAGTACATGTTCCCTTATTTACCTGTATTTTCATCTTATTTTATAGATGTGGACCTTCAAAACAAAGTAAAATAGAAGTGGTGATATTAAGCACTATCATTCTGATTTTAAGGAAATGCTTGTAAAGTTGACCGTTTTTGATTGTGTTTATTTTGTATTTTTATAGATATATGTTTTCAGGTAAAGAATTTTGCTTCAGTCCTTAAATTATTAAGTTATTTTATCATAATTGAGTATTACAAATGCTGTTTCTGTGTTTATTGAGAAGTTCATGTGGTCTTAATATTTTAATTTGTTAATTGCAGTATATATATATATATAGGATGAATTACATTTATGGATATTTTCTAACACCTGAACAACACTTGAAACCCAGGATAAACCATTCTTGTTCAAAATGTGGCATTCATTTTTTTGGACTTGATTTAATAAAATTATATATAGAATATTAGCGTCAATATAAATGAGTGAGGCAGGCCTTTCAGTTTTTGTTGTTGTTTGTTTTTTTAATCCTATAATTTGGCTTTAGAGTTACAGTAAGAAAGTGTCAGGTAAGCTGAGTCTTATACCTTCTTATTCTGATATTTAGTAGTTTGTTTAAAATTGGGGTGATCTATTTCTAGAAGTTTTGGACTTTTTTCGTGGGGGAAGATATTGAATTACTGCTTCAATTTATTTAATAGTATTATAACTATATGTGGAAAGAGACTATGGAAAAGCTCAATATCTTCAGTCAGAACGGGCAAAATATTGAATGATGAAGTATCAAAACCAGATGGAAGGAATACAGAGTCACTGTACCAAAAAGAATCGGTCAATGTTCCATTTCAAAAAGTAGCGTATGATCAAGAACCGATAGTACTGAAGGAAAAAGTCCAAGCTGCACTGAAGGCTTTGGTGAAAAAAAAGGCTCTAGGAATTGACTGAATACCAATTGAAATGATTCATCAAAGGGATGTAGCCCTTGAGGTGCTCACTTATCTATGCCAAGAAATTTATAAGACAACTACCTGGCAAACCACCTGGAAGAGATCCATATTTGTGCCCATTCCAAAGAAAGGTGATCCAACCAAATGCAGAAATAATCCAATAATATTATTAATATCACGCACAAGTATAATTTTGCTGAAGATCATTCAGAAGAGATTGCAGCTGTATATTGATGGCAAACTGCAAAAAGTTCAAGTCAGATTCAGAAGAGGACTGGGAATGAACGACATCATTGCTAATGTCAGCTGGATCTTAACTGAAAGCAGAAAATACCAGAAAGATGTTTTACCTGTATTTTATCGACTATGCAAAGGCATTCGAAAGTGTTGATCATAACAGACTATGGACAACATTGTGAAGTATGGGAATCCCAGAACACTTAATTGTGCTCATGGGGAACCGGTACACAGAGCAAGAGGCAGTTGTTCGAACACAGCAAGGGGCTATTGTTTGGTTTAAAGCCAGGAAAGGTATGTGTCAAGGTTGTATCCTTTCAGCATACTTTTTCAATCTTTATTCTGAGCAAATAGTCCGAGAAACTGGACTCTAAGAAGAAGAACATGCAGCAGGATTGGAGGAAGACTCATTAACAACCTGTGTTATGCAGATGACACAACCTTGCTTGCTGAAAGTGAAGAGGACTTGAAGCACTTACTGATGAAGATCAAAGACCATACCCTTTAGTATGGATTATACCTCTACATAAAGAAAACAAAAATCCTCACAACTAGACTAATAAGCAACATCACGATAAATTGAGAAAATATTGAAGTTGTCAACGATTTCATTTTGCTTGAATAACAATCAATGGTCATGGAAGCATTAGTCAGAAAATCAAATGACACATTACACTGGGCAAATCTGCTGCAAAAGAGTCCTTTAAAGTGTTAAAAAGCAAAGATGTCACTGTGAGGACTAATGTGCGCCTGATCCAAGCCATTATTTTTTCGATCATCTCATACCCATGTAAAAGATAGACAATGAATAAAGAAGACCAAAGAAGAATTTACAACTTTGAATTATGGTCTTGGAGAAGAATATGGAGTATACCATGGACTGCCCGAAGAAAGAACAAGTTTGTCTTGGAAGAAATACAGTCAGAGTGCTCCTTGGAGGTGCAGATGGCAAGACTTCGTCACACTTACTTTGAACATGTTATCAGGAGGGACCAGTCCCTGGAGAGGGACAGCATGCTTGGTAAAGTAGAAGGTCAGGGAAAAAGAGGAAGACCCTCAAAGAGATAGATTGACACAGTGGCTGCAAAGATGGGCTCAAGCATAACAATGATCATGAGGATGGTGAGGGACTGGGTACTGTTTAATTCTGATATATATAGGGCGCTATGAGTCAGAACCAACGCAAAGGCACCTAACAACAACAACAACCTTTACAGGAACAAATTGCCAGGTCTTTCTCCCATGGAGTGGCTGGGGGTATTCCAACTACCAACCTTTCAGTTAGCAACCAAATATTTAAACATTTAGCCACTATGGCCCCTTTGTATAGTTTTAATATTTTATTATTCGTATATTTATGTTCAACTCATCATCACTGTTGAATAAAATAGGAAATAAAGAGAAAACAAAAATTACACTAAATTACACAACCCAGAGATTATTGCTGTTAATACGTTTTAAAACTTTAATTTTTATGAGTTCCGGCGAAATGGCCCTCTAGGCAGAAACCCCACGCCGTCCCTCCACAGCAAAGATCAGAAAAACTAAGCCGAACAGAGAATACAACAATCCTGAAACCCTAAAACATCAAATGAAGAGATAAAGAACTCACCAAGCACCAAATGGAGTGAGAAAACTGACAGAGAATAGAGAGTGAGGAGAAATTCATGCAGAGGTCCTCTACCAGCTAACGCAGCTCAGATCCACCATCTTGGACTCCTATCAGAGACCAGCAAATGGGGGAACGTGAAAGCTGCCTCACGGAGCGTCCAGAGGAGACAAAACAACCGGTAATTTGCGGTGTGGGCTTTCCCACCCCCCACCCCTCTTCGCCCTGGCTTGGCCTCCTCTGCTTCCCGCAGCCACGGTCTCTTAACCGGGAAGCATCTGCTGCTTGGATTCCACACACCCAAGTGGGAGGCTCTCTGGGTCCCATTTGTTGGCTGCTGGTGTTGCTTTTTTCTGCTTCTTTTAATTTCTTCCTTACATCTGTCCATCTCCCCCTCCTTTTGCTCGAGTGCCTTGCTCCGTGCACCATCTTTGCTTCTTCCTGAGGAGCGCAGAGCACCTGCAATCTGTGATATACACTTTCCCACTCTACCCTTCTTCACCCACACTCGGCCTCCTCTGCTTCCCGCGGACACAGTCTCTTGTCTAGAAACACCAGCACGCACTAGCTGGCTCTCTGAGTGCCATTTGTTGGCTGCTAGTGTTGCTTTTTTTTTTCTGCATCTTTTGATTTCTCACTTGCCTCTCGCCACCTCCCCCTCCTTTCACTCTAGTGCCTGGCTCCGTGCGCCATCTTTGCTTCTTCCTGAGGGGCTACAGAGCTCCATTCGAGTGTGGAGCTGCTTCCCAGTCTGGGCTACCGCACTGGTGGAGTCCCGGGGCTTTTGTTCGTTTATTCATTTTGAATTGTTTGTTTGTTTTCTTTTCCTTTTCTTGAGTTGGGAGCCCTTTCTGGCCAGGCAGAGCTGTGTGGCAAGGAACTCCCCTTCAGCTTCCACAGACATGCAGAGGGATCCCTGAAGGCATTTCTTTTTCCATTGTTTTTTTTTTTTTCTGTTTTTTTGGGGAGGGCTTTCTTGTTCTTTTTTTTTTTCTTTTTAATTTGTTTTGTTTTCTTTTCCCTCCTTTTCCCTTTTTGTCTTTCTTCATTGCTCAGTTTCTCATCCCTCTATATCTTCCTTCTGTATCTGATCCCTGAATACCAGGCGTTGTATACCTCTACGCCTTCTAGCCAGGCTGTATTGCAACACCTGAGAGCGACTTCCCCAGACCTCATAGCTGCATTGGTGAGATCCATGGGAACTTTGCGGTTCTATAATCTTTCTGATTTTTATTTATTCATTCTTTTCTTTTCTTCCTCTTCCCCTTTCTGTTTTTCTCCATTTCATAGTCTCTCATCTCTACATTCCAAAGGCAAGCCCCCTAGCATTCTTTTTTGTTTGTTTGTATGTTTTTGGCTCCTGCTCCTCTCTCCTGTCTCCCATATCTATTTTAGCTCCACAAATAACAATCTCCCCACTGTATCCTGCCTACCTGCAGTGTGCGCTTAACATCACAGCACCAAGCAGCACAGTCACGGCTTACTGGAACCTGCCCTGCACTGATTACCATCCCGCTCTGGTGGCTGTAGTAAGTGCCACAAACAACCTGGTCCAGTAACTCCTCTTCAGCTAGACCTGCCCTGCTTTACCATATCTGAGTGACTGACCCTGCCAGTTGGAGAAGGAGGCGAAAAGTATTCAGTGCACAGACAAGCAAACAACAAAGAAGACACAGTCTGCCTGCACAGACATAGTCATTTTTTTTTTTTATAAATAGATGAAACAAACAAATATACAATCGATAGATGAGAAAAATAACTACTGAATGCCATGAAGACAGCAGACAATATCAAAACATTTACAAAAACAGGACAGGATGGTTCTAGTAGGCGTCCAAAATAAAACACCAGATGACTCCCTTATGGAAGAAAATGCACTACAACTACCTGATAGGGAATGCAAATCTATAATACTCAGAATTCTCCAAGAAATGAGGCAAAAAGCTGACAAACATGAGGAAAAAATAAACAAAGTCATGGAAAATACAGACAAAAAATTGGAAGAATTCAGGAAGATGATGTAGGACCAAAATGCCAAAATAAATTCACAACTAGAAATTATACAAAGACAACAATTAGAAATCCAAAAGATAAACAACAAGCTTTCAGAAATGGATGATGTCATAGAAGGGCTGAGAAGCAGATTTGAAA
>NW_004444008.1:7790536-7792867 GCF_000243295.1 Trichechus manatus latirostris
GAGGTACAGGAGCCCAGTGACAAGAGCCAGAAGGCAGAAGGGGACAAGGAAGCTGGTGACAGGTAACCCAGGGTTGAGTAAGGATATTGTTGATGTGTTGTGAGATTGTTAACCATTGTCATAGGGCAACATTTGTAGTAACTGTTAAATAAGAAACTATTTTGTTCTGTAAGCCTTCATCTTAAGTGAAAATAACAGCACAATTGGAAGAGCGTACGTAGTCAATGTCACTGAACTGTGCATGTAGAAATGTTTGAAACGGTGTATCGTTGGCTTTGTGTCTTTTCTCCAAAAAAAAAACTTGAGAAGTTAGAGGGTTAATATGTTGTGGGGTTGTTAACCAATGTCATAAAAGAACATGTGTACTACTGTTTCATGAGAAAGTATTTGTTCTGTAAGCCTTCACCTGAAGTACAATAAAATATTAAAAAACAAACAAACAAAAAACTTTAATTTTGAAATTACTTTAGACTTATGGAAGAGTTCTTTATTATTTTTCACCAAGTTCCCTTAATGGCACATTTATTCAATCTAAGAAAATAACATTGGTTAAACACTATTGACATAACTACAAACTTTATTCAGATTTCATTACCAACCAACTTGATCTTATTGATATTTATAGATCATTCCACTCAACAATGTAGTTGTTGTTAGGTGCCAGTGGACTCTGACTCATAGTGACCCCATGTACAACAGAAGGAAACATTGCCCCATCCTGTGCCATCCTCACAATTGTTGCTATGTTTGAGCTCATTGTTGCAGTCACTGTGTCGATCAATCTCGTTGAGGAACTTCCTCTTTTTTGCTGACACTCTATTTTACCAAGCATGGTGTCCTTCTTCAGGGAGTGATCCCTCCTGATAACATGTCCGAAGTACATAAGATGAAGTAATTTTGTATGAAGTACTTTTGTACTACTATTGTACTTAACAGTAGTAGAATGCATATTCTTCTCGTGCAAATGGAAAATTTTCCAACGTAGCTCATATTCTGGGCCATAAGATATACTTAACAAATTCAACAGAATTTAAGAAACTGGGAGCCCTGGTGGCACAGTGGTTAAGAGCGTGGCTGTTAACTAAAAGTCTGGCAGTTTAAAACCACCAGACACTCCTTGAAAACCCTATGGGGCAGTTTTACTCTGTCTTATAGGGTCACCACTATGAGTCAGAATCAACTCAGTGGCAACGTGTTTGATTTTTTGGTTTTAGGGAGGATAGAGTAGTTATAATTGGGTACAAAGATGAACCAAACATTCAGACACCTACACTCCCTGGTCTCACATTGAGGGCAATGCTCATATGCTGGCTTCACCACTTTCCATCTTTCCTCTTGCATCTTGCGCTGAAGCTAACTGGAAACTTCTGCGGGAATGAACTTGAAGTTGAACAAAGGGATAGGTAAGAAAAGAAATTTACTTTATATTGGTACATAATGAAGAACAATTTAAAAAGAGACATCCTCCGTCCTTTACGTATTATTTGTCTTTATTTGAATAATGTTGTTGGATGCCGTCAAGTCATTTCCAACCCTATGTACAATGGAACAAAACACTGCCTGGTCCTGCACCATCCTCACAATTGTCCTTATGCTTAAGCCGATTGTTGCAGCTACTATGTCAATCCATCTTGTGCAGGGTCTTCTTCTTTTTGAATAATAGTTGCTCAGAATTGCACACCAATTTACAAATTGTGTTCATGCATTTCACGTCTGCTGACTCTCATGTAGCCCTACAGAGTAGAGATGATGGGGAAGTGACTGTAGCAGAAACATGAAGTGATTCTTGAGCTAGTTTGTGGCAGGATCCAGGTCTGACCAAGAGTGTTTTGAGTCTGAGACCAGGGCTCCTTTGATTGTAGCTTGTGCTATCCCACTTCATTCAAGAGTTCACGGGTACTCTAAAGAGGAAGAAAACACATCAACGTTACTGTTTCACGTCAGGTTTATACCTTTTACCTAGGTGCACTGCATTTCTGCTAGGAGTCCTGGTAACGCAGTGGTTAAGCGCTAGGCTGCTAACCCAAAAGTCGACTGCTCAAACTTACCAGCTACTCTGAGGGAGAAAGACGTGGCAGTCGGCTTCTGTAAAGATTTACAGCCTAGGAAACCCTATGGGGGCAGTTCTACACTGTTTTATAGGGTCTCTATGAGACAGAATCAACTTGATGACAAAGGGTTTGTTTTTTTTTTTGTTTTGTTTTTTGGTAGTGCATTTCTGATGTAAAACATGAATTGTGAACACTTTTCAAGTAATAAAGGAGATATCCAAGAGAATAAAGAATAAAGGAGATATCCCTTCTCTTCCCCTCCCCTCCCCTCTCCTCCCCT
>NW_004444008.1:7793924-7835760 GCF_000243295.1 Trichechus manatus latirostris
TGTAAATTCTCCCTTTCCCCTCCCTTCTCCTCCCCTCCCTTCTCCTCCCCTCCCTTCTCCTCCCCTCCCTTCTCCTCCCCTCCGTTCCCCTCCCTTTCTCTCCCCTCCCCTCCCTCCACTGTCTTCTCCTCTCCTGTCTTTTTCTCTATTCTCTTCTCTTTTTTTTTCTCTTTTCTTCTAAAAACAACAATTAAACATATAATTTTACACCCATTGAATATTAAGTCTTTTCAACAGCTGAAATATTTTGATGTTTCCTTTTTAATTTAAATATATTTTCTCTGGAAATTGAAATCTGAGACAAAAAAAAAGAGAAGTGTTAACACCATGAAAGCACAATGTAATTAAGACTGAATCACAGTGCAAATTTCACAGAAGAAAACCTATATTACACATGGCATCTACAGTAATACTAAGTAACTCCCATTTTGATTCATGTTGTTACAATATGTACCAAATGAGTTAATAAAGCTTTTGAAGTGTGAACATAACAATGAATTTTAGTGAATGCAAGTTTTGTGGTATTGATGATAATTGTATATGTCCTCATATGCTTATGGAAAATTAGCTAATTTCATCCAGCTTGCAAATAATTTTTATTCTTCTGCAATGCAACTGGGGAGTCCCTCCCATTCTGTTCTCATAGCCTACTCTGTGAGAATGATTGTCTGGGAATCTAGATGCCTGCAAACTTTGTAGAATTTCCTGATTGGAAAACAACGTGAGAGTCATTGCATAGAAATTCCCCTATGATAATGAGGGTGCTTCACTGGACCTCCCCCCAATCCTATAAATCCCCATGTGATAATAAGGATGCTTCACTGGACCTCCCCACAATCATATAAATCCCCATATGATAATAAGGATGCTTCACTGGACCTCCCCACAATCATATAAATCCCCATATGATAGTAAGGATGCTTCCCTGGACCTCCCCACAATCATATAAATCCCTGTATGATAATGAGGGTGTTCACTGGACCTCCTCACAGTACTTTCCACTCCACAAGCAGAGAGTTTCCATTTCATTTTTCCTCTTTATATTTTGTATACTACTAGGGTTAAGGATGGATTCCTTTGATTAAATATAAGAGATCCAATGCCCATATATCATGTTGGCTTTTCCTGTTATAGATATCTGAGTAACAATACAACAACAATTAATTGTTCAATGAAAAACTAGTTTGCTCTGTAAACCTTCATCTGAAGTACAATAAAAATATTTTTCCTCTGTATTCCCTCTGTCTCTCTGTGTCTCTTCTCCTCTTTTGTAAGAACATCGATCATGTTGTATTAGGACCCACCTTACTCCAGTATGACCTCATCTTAACTGATAACATCTTCAAAGATCCCATTTCCAAACAAGGTCATGTTCACAGGTGCCAGGGGTTAGGATTTCAACATACCTTTTTGAGTAACAGAAGTCATTCCTTAACTCCTACTAATTACACAGCTAATTTTTGGTAGAAATTCATTGTATTAAATTAAATATTACCCAAATTTTCAGTTCCTCCATAGAGGGGTAGATTGTCTTCTCGCTCCTTGAATATAGTCTTGTCTTCTGACTTGGGAGAGGAGTTATGCAACTGCTGAGTCTAGGCAGCAAGATTCCTTAAAGCTTCTGGCTCTTGGCACCACACCACCAAGTAAACAAGCCCAGGCTATTCTGCAGGAGACACAATGCTCACCAACAGCCTGCAACAACCAACCAATAGGTGAGTGAGGGAACCGTGGAGATCTAATCTCAGTTGAACTACTCCATATATGAACTCAGATGAAACAAACAAAAAATTCTCCTGCAAAGCCCATGCCAAACGGCTAACCCACAAACTCCTGAGCAAATAAAATGATTGTTGTAAACTAAGCTTAATGTGGTAGGTTACACAGTGATGGATAACTGATACACTAAGTAAGAGTAATAATTTATAAGGTATGCATTTGTAAGTTCTGATTATTAAATAATATGTTCAATAGTAGAAAGATGTCAAAACTTGCAATGGTTTTGACTTTTAATAGGTGGTAATCTTGTAAATGCCCCCATTCCTTTAGCACTCTGTTTCTTTATTAGTAAGCAGGAATTGTATGTAATGGAATGGCTCATTGTTGTTGTTCTTAGGTGCCGTTGAGTCAGTGCCAACTCACAGTGACCCTATGTACCACAGAACGAAACACTGCCTGAACCTGCACCATGCTCACGATCATTGTTATGCTTGAGCCCATTGTTGGAGCCACTGTGTCAATCCATCTCATTGAGGGTCTTCCTCTTTTTTGCTGACCCTGTACTTCACCAAGCAAACAATTAATACACATATTGTTTGGTGACACTGGTTGCCAACCCCACAACATGTCAACACTCTCCCCTTCTCGACCTTGGATTCCCCATTACCAGCTTTCCTGTCCCCTCCTGCTTTCTCCTCCTTGCCCCTAGGATGGTGTGCCCATTTAGTCTCATTTCTTTTTATGGGCCTGTCTAATCTTTGGCTGAAGGGTGAACCTGAGGAGTGACTTCATTACTGACCTATAAAGGTGTCCAGGGGCTATACTCTTGGGGTTTCTCCAGTTTCTGTCAGACCAGTAAGTCTGGTCTTTCTTTTTTTTGTGTGAGTTAGAATTTTGTTCTAGTTTTTCTCCAGTTCTGTCTAGGACCCTCTGTTGTGATCCCAGTCAGAGTAGTCAGTGGTGGTAGCCAGGCACCTTCTAGTTGTGCTGGACTCAGTCTGATAGAGGCTGTGGTAGTTGTGGTCCATTAGTCATTTGGACTAATCTTTCCCATGTGCCTTTGGTTTTCTTCATCCTCCCTTGCTCCAGATGGAGTGGGACCAGTGAAGTGTCTTAGATGGCCACTCAAGCTTTTAAGACCCCAAATGCTACTTACCAAAGTAGAACATAGAACATTTTCTTCATAAACTACGTTATGCCAACTGAGCTAGATGTTCCCCGAGACCATAGTCCCCACAGCCCTCAGCCCAGTAATTTGGTCTCTAGGGAGTTTGGATATGTCTATGGAGCTTCCATGATCTTGTCTTGGCAGATACTGGAGTGATTCATCTACAAGCCAAGAGACATCAAGGATCTCCAGCCATCACCAGAAGCTAGGAGAAAGGCACGTGACAGATATTGCCTCAGAGTCCTCAGAAAGAACCAATATGCCAAAACCCTAATTTCAGAATCAGCCTTCAGAACTGTGAGACAGTATATTTCTATTCTCATAAGTCATCTAATCTGTGGTACTTTGTTATGGCAGCCCTAGGAAATTCTTTATATAAGGTAAAAAGTCATTCTAACCAAAAGGCGTGGTTGATGTTCTAATGTTGTTTTATTGGATATCCATAATGCATGAGCTCATTTGAAACTCAACAGATTTTTTAAAATTAAATGTTGATCTCTTCAAATACTTAACATAACATCTTAATAAATAAAAGATTACAGATCTTATTCCACAAAGGGGCCTATCACAGTTTTCTAGCTCGTTATGCTTTTATTTTTATATTGTCCATCTGGCAAGAGTCTGTCTGAGTGCTTTAGAAGCCAGAATGAAGTTAAATTCAGATCGACAGATCCCAATAGCACTGCTACATCTTAGAGTCACACAGCCACTCTCAACAAGAGGGGGCACGGCAGGGTAGCTTTTAAAGCTGTGGATGTTGAGCCAGACAAATCCAAGTTTTAGTGCCATTCTGAAATTCATTAATTGTGTATTTTGAAACCATTTAATGATCTTTTCTGTTTCCACGTTGGAATAGGGTAGAATGACGATAGTATTATAGGTTGTTGGGAAGCTTAAGTAAGAGATTTATGAATTGTCTTAAAATATCAGGGTTCTGTATTTCATTACTAATTTTAATTTGGACATCAGAGTAGTTCTGATAAACTTGCACTGATAACCCGGTTTATTTGGAGGACTCTCTTCTTTTGGGGGAATTATTTTTATAACTGAGCATCTAAGTCCCTCGACAATTCCTCTGTATTTCACTTTGATCCTAAGAGCTCATTTTTCCCCTGGAAGAAGAATGTTTCAAAATACCAGGAAGTTCGCTGAATTAGAAATAACACCTGCTCACCATTTACCTCGTGATGATGGGATAATAGTGACCCTCAAGAAAACAGCCTAGAGAACACCAGACCATTCCATCTAACCACATGTTGGAAATTCCAGGTTTATGAACAACACATAACTTCTATCATACTCCACTCTAGGGGCTTCTCTTCCACCCTCCTGAGTTACATCTTCATATTTTTTCTTTGTGAAGATGGTCACATAATGCATTTTACATTGCTTTCACCTTTGATTAAAGAATGTTGTTGTTGTTAGCTGCAGTCAAGATGACCTCGACTCCTGGTGACCCCATGCTCAAAGAAATGAAACTCTGCCCAGTGCTGAACCACCCTCATGATTGGTTGCAGAATGGACCATTGTTACCCACAGGGTCTTCACTGACTGCTTTTTGGAAGTAGACTTCCAGAGCTTTCTTCATAGTCCATCTTAATCTGGAAGCTCTGCTGAAACCTGTTCAGCATCATAGCAACATACAAGCCTCCACTGACAGATGAGTGCTGGCTGCACATGAGATACATTTGCTGGGAAGTAAACCTGGGTATCCTCTATGGAAGGTGAAAATTTTGTTACTAAATCGCCATTGCCCTGAAAGTAGAAATTGTAAAATATTTCTCCAAAATCACATAATAAGGTAAGAATTTTAACTATGTCTAAATAGGCAACAAGCTGCAGTTTTACATATGTTCTATACACTGTTTTGGCAAATGTAACATGGACCAAACAAACCCTTGATCCCTCTCCTCAGCAGCTCTCCTCTTTGTCTTCTGCATCTCTGTAAATGGAAACTCCATGCCCTTTGTTGCTCAAAAGCGACTCAGTAATGCTCCTGTATCTGGGCTCCTGTATCTTTGCTGTACTTTGACTCTAGGAGGACCTCATTCTGGACCTCACTCAGCTCTGTCCCTCCCCAGAAGCTTAGGGAGAGGCAACACTAGAAGGGATACCCTCTCAGAACCTGTGGTCCTCTTCTAGAACCTGCCCTCAGACTTCAAAACCAGTTGCTGTTAAGTCGATTCTGACTCATGGCAACCCTATGTGTGTTAGAGTAGAACTGTGCTCCATAGGGTTTTCAGTGACTAATTCTGGACAGCTTGAACCGCCAACCTTTTAGTTAGCAGCTGAGCATGTTAACCTCTTGCACCAGCCATTGACTCTGCTGTCAAACCTCAGACCTTCAAATTTCCTCCCAAATGGCCCGGGTCTTCTTCTGAAGCCTGCATCAGTCTCTTTCCTGGGTCTATTCAGGGTGGATCCTGCAGCCATGGGGCAAATGCTTCTGAAGGGGGTGAGGTCAGAGTCTGGACGCATGGACTGGGATGTCCACATGCGTGTGCGTGGGGCCCCTGCTGCCACCAGCAGCGGGAGAAAAATAGAGCAGCCCACAGAGTGGAGACTGGCCCTCCCAAGGGGCTGGGAATCCTAAATCAAAACCTGGCTTTTCTGGTTCTTATGACGATATATCTGCCAGAATTGAAAGATGCAACATAAATTCTTTAATAAACGATTAGCTTGATTTATTAACTCTTAAATATTTAAACATATGGGATGTGGGCCTTTGTTTAATTCTTTCTCTAGGCCTTGTAAGTGTAAAAGTGAGTTGTCCTCACTCCTCTCATTCAACCTACAAGGCCAAAGGGCTCAATACTTAAATCTTCAAGGGTCTCCACAGCTCCATTCTCTTCTTGCCATCTCCCTGGCCCCAGCCACTGCCTTTTCTAGCCTGGGAAAGCCTACTTAATGCTCTATAGCTTCTACATTCTTCACATCACAGAGAGCACGACGTGCCATTCCTCCTCCATAAAAACCCCCACTGGTTTCCTGTTACCTTTTTTTTTGTAGCAAACATTTTATTTTGTAATAGTTTTAGATTTACAAAAATTGATAAGATAGAACCTAGAGTTCTCTTATGCTCCACGACTACTTTCCTCCATTATTGACATCTTGCATTCTTGAGGTACGTTTGTCACAATTAATGAAGGAAAATTGATACATTATTATTAACTAACACCTACAGTTTATTCAGATTGCCTTAGTTTTTCCCCTAATGTCATTTGTCTGTTCCAGAATCTTATCAAGGATCTCACATTACATTTCAGTGTCATGTCTCCTTAAGCAATTCTTGGCTGTGACAGGTTCTCAGACTTTCCTTGTATTTGGTGACCTTGGCTGTTTTGACGAGTAAACCCATTGCCATCAAATTGATTCTGACTCACAACGACCCTATAGGACAGAGTAGAACTGCCACATAGGATTTCCCAAGGAGCTGCTGGTAGATTCGAACTGCTGACCTTTTTGTTAGCAGCCGAGCTCTTAACCACTGCACCACCAGTGCCTCTCCTTTTTTGATCAAGTAATTCATAAAATATCCTCACTAGGAATTGTTCTGATGTTTTGCTTAGGATTAGATTAGGATTACAAGTTTTAGAGTCCCTGGTTGGTGCAAACAATTAAAGTGTTAGGCTGTTAAACAAAGGATAGCAGTTGGAGTTCATCCAGAGGTGTCTCCAAAAAAAGTCCTGGTGGTCTGCTTCTGAAAAAAAAAAAAAAATCGAGAAAAAAATCAGCCATTACAAACCCCTCAGTTCTAGTCTGACACACGTGGGTCGGGGTTGCCGTGAGTGAGAATCTACTCCAAGGCAACTGATAACCCGGTTTGGGGAGAAGAATCACAGAGGGAAAGCACCACTCTCATCACATGATGTCACCATGGCTTATCACTGTTAATGCTGACCTTGATCACATGGCTGAGGTAGTATTCGTCAGGATTCTCCACTGTGAAGCTACTCCTCTTTCCTCCTTTTCCACACTATACTCTTTAGAAGGAAGTCACTCTGCTCAGTCAGTATTTAAGGAGTGAGGAGTTATGTTCCTCTGGCTTGAGGGCAGAGTGTCTATATAAATGGTTTGCAATTCTTAAGTACAGTGGATTTGTCTCCTTTGCCTTGTGTCACTTTCTGGATGAAATAAAAATGGCGTGGCCCCTCTTCATGGACCTCACCCCTCTCACGCCCTGCATTCCTAATGTTTAGGCTACATTCGCCTTTCTATGCCTCCTTCGTGCCCGGCTTATCCCTACCTCATGCTCCGCACACACTAGCTCTTCCCCTCTGAATGCTCTCTTCTCACTCTTGTGAGGCCATCCTTTTCAGAGAGGCTAGGGCAGCCACCCCCAAAATCCTCCTAGCCCATTAGGTGCTTTTCATTGGCATCTCAGAACTCTTTTCCATGTTTGCAATGTAAACACATTTAATATAGTTTATTGTTTCTTCACACTAGAATACAAACTCCAGAAAAACAAGATTAAGATTGAGGATTAAAATGATGCAAATATATGTAAATATAGAAATTTGTTGTTGCTTGCCCTCCAGTCAGCTCCAACTAATAGTGACTCCACATAGAACATAAAGAAATGTTGCCTGGTCCTGTACCATCTTCAAGATCATTGGTATTCTCAAGCCCATTGTTGCAGCCACAGTGTATTTTGAGTGTCTTTCAACCTAGGGGCCTAATCTTCCAGCACTATATCAGATAATATTCTGTTGTGATCCACAAGGTTTTCATTAGTTCATTTTCCGAAGTAGATAACCAGTCCTCTCCGTAGTTTGTAAGCTCCACTGAAACTTGTCTACTATGAGTGACCCTGATGGTAATTGAAATACTGGTGGCATAGCTTCCAGCATCATAACAACACAGAAGACACCACAGCAGAACAAACTGACAGGTGGTAGAAATAAGTATATACAGCTACTGCTAAAGCTACCATTTGCGCATCTTAAACTTAGGGAAGATACTATCTTCAGAAGAACATTCTCAAGTGTATTATACTGGATTTTCATCGGTTTGCCATTTCTGTTATCTCTAGATTCTATGTGAAAATCTGTTCCTTGTTTTCTTACTTGGTGCATGAAACTAGGATATTCATAAGTCAATTGAAAATCACTCATCCAAAGATATTTTGCATGGCGATACAAGACTGAAGTTTGGAGAAAGAACTCTAGTCTCAAAAGAATTGTAAGTCAGTCAATTAATAGATAAAGTAAACACTATATTAACAATATCTGCAATTTTTATGACCTACACTTAATTGTATTTACATATAGTAAAGTTTAACAAAGGAAATAGAAATTACACATTGTCTCGCTGTCCAGTTATGATCATCTTAATAGGATTGCATATGTCCTTCTGTACATGTTTTATATCCTTATTTTTTGCACATAGTTGAAAGTTAAGAAACGAAACCCAGAGCAATTTTATTCAACTTATAAAGTGCAGCACAAAAGATGAAATTAACAAAAGAGTTCCACTTTCCTTACTAGGAGAATACACTCCCCCAATGTTAAGCTTTGGGCCAAGTGTTTGGACCCCTGATATTTACAGTCAGATCTCCAGAAAACCATATTCCAAATCAGCAATTTCTTCTTTGTAAGGACACTAAGTTAATGGCCAATTCTATTTTGATCTGGAATTTGGTAAAGATTTTCACTTGTTTGCTTCTTTGTGTGTTACTAGATATTTTTCATTTTTGCTCCTAGAAGACACACGGAGTCTGAGGAAATTTTCTCTAAAATTCAAGCAGCCTGATCCTAAGGGATTACCTTCCCTGGTCTATGTCAGGAATTTAGAAGAGTCAGTGGCCAGTGTTCGCAAGCCATGATTTATATTGTACCGAGTAAAACGTCCTGATCGGGTTTCATCCTGCTCTATGGATGTGAACATAACCTACAATCCCTTTCACGATGCTAAGGAAATTTCTCCCATTCGTATTAGAAATTCACTATACAAATAATTAGTTTTTGACTAAAAATGTAGTGAAAATAGATCGTCTTCATTACCTAATCAGATGATGGACAAAGTGATAAATGCGTTTTCTAGGCGACCATCTGAACCTGCTTTACAAGAGGGGACTGATTCCCCCCTCACCTGGGCCTCCCATGTGCACAGACTGAGGCTGCCTTGTGGCCAGTAAACACCGTTGTGGACAAAGGCTTCTGCAAAGATGAGCAGAGCGTGTATCCGAGTGAAAAGTTCAAAACATGATGGATGGGCTGTCTCGGCTGAAGGTCATTCTGTCACCAGGAAACCTAAGAGGTTCACAAGCATCAGCAACATAAAATGTATTAGCCAAAGTGGTAGGAAATAGCAATGCATTAGGTGTGTGAGCCCCATAGTCAAGCTTCCATGAATGCCTTGTGTGTCCAAAGAAGCAAACAGACACTGAGTCATCATCATTGGTCTGTAAGTGGAGATGATGCTGAAGTACAATTCCTAAAAGTGACACAAGGATGAGGCAGGTCTGCAGAACCTCTTGCCTCACACAGGTTTGCTGCTGTTATTACCGTTGCTGATGTAGGTGCTATCACATCTCAAAGGACAGAAAAAACGGTACACAGAGCCAGACCCCCATGTTGACTTAGCCGAAAAGAAAAGTGACCATAATATCTTCAGTGCTGATGTTTTGGAAGTCATAACAGATAGCAGATAATTCAAGATAATTCAAGAGCAAAGGTGGATTTGATCTTGAATATACATATTATGGTGACATACAAAACCACTCAGGTTCTATAGTAATTTTCAACTTCAGGTTCTGGGTGGATGCAGAGTTAGGACGGATCTTCAGAGCTACAAGGAAATAGGGGTATTTTGTAGAAGGAGTGTTTCACCTTAATGAATCCCCCTCATACCACGATGGCCAAGGATTTGGGATCTCCAGTCACAGAGTGGCGTACATGTTTCACAGAGGAGAGTGAAGAGCTGGAAATAGAGATCTTACAGCCACAGTCGCTAATTGTTTATGGAGAATTGGCATTAAAAAATCAAAAATTAAAAACAAAAACAAAAGAAGTTTTGGTGTAAAGAATGTGGTATTTACTAACTAATGTGAGAGTGAATATTAATACTGCTGACACAAAAGTGATTGAATCTATACATTGAAATGACATCGTCCTGAGGAAGTAATTTCTCAACTGCTCTGAAATATCTGGGTCTCATCAACTTCCCTCATACACACAGCCTAGTGAAGGATTTTATCTATAGAATATTCACAATAAAGAAACCTAGTAAAGACGTATTGTCGACTCAGTTAAAAGTTGGTTTTAATAATTGACAGTAATTGCTTCAACCTTCTTACACCCTCATCCAGTGTAGTCACTGACCTGTGAAATACTCTTTAACTTGAACAATCCCAGTGAGGCTAAAAGATGTCAGACAGTTTCCTAAGAAGTGATTTGTGAAAAGTTAAACATGAGGAAAAAGAAACAGACAGAAATACATAGGGTTGGACTGAAAGGCAGGATAAAAAAAAGGAAGGAGAGAGGAGAAGGAAACACCAACAGGAAAAGAGGCGCCCGGAGAAGCAATGGTGTCATCTGCAGCATCACCAGCATTTCGTACTGTCCTGACAGTGGTAGAAATCCCACATGTGCTCACTGGATTGAAATGTAAGGAAGGGTAAAATGGCAGTGTCAAATCGGCGTGAAGGTGGTGTGTGACCTCCTCTAACTTCCCAAGGGGGGAGGAGAACCAAGACCAACAGCCCAAGGTTAAGGTGAGGCAGAGGTCAAATATGCCTCCTGTCTCCGCCATCTTTACCAACTCTGACACCAGCCGTCCCTCCCACAGCACTCTCTACTGGGTTCGATAATTCATTGCAATGCCACACAGAACTCACAGACCATACTCACAATTATGGGGTTTATTAGGGAAGTAATATTTACAATTCAGGCTCAATAACACTCATGTTACAGTTCTTCTATCAGGACAGCCTCTCCCCCTCCCAGGCATGCCTCTCCTCGGCCCTCAGTCTCTGCCCAAAACCCTCAGTTCTCTTTCTCCATGGGCTGGGAAGCCTACTGTGCCATCTCCTGCTCCTGGGTCTCTCCTTCCTTGGAGGTGGTGAGCTCTCCTCTTTGCTCTGGAATTTGCTCTCTTTTAAGGCAAAACTGACCAATCCCCTTGGTAGGCCACAATTACGCTATCGGACAATCACCTGGGTGAGAGTTACAAGCCCATGGCTAGAAAGGCCCCACACAAAAGTAATTAATCCACCACAGACAGTGACTTCTCCAGGCTCCACTTGAGTCTGTGGATCGTGCACGCTGTTCATTTCTAAAACAAAAGATGGAGGAACTAAGAGTGAGGGTGAACATGTACTCTGGTTTTGGTCTCTTCAAAGCTTCCAAGTTTTTTTCTGCAGGCATAGAAGCACAGGACTCGTTATTTGTGCTATTTGAGCCATAAATGTTCTAAGTATAAAATAGCATTTCTGCATCTATATTCTCATTCATACCAGGAAAATGTTTTACATATTTGAGAAGCAAATCTGGTTAAAGGGTGAGTGCTATATTCATATATTGAATATAATATATCGAGTTTAATAATTTAAATAACACTAGCAAAGTTTCTTGGAAATAGTAGGTAAAAAGTTTTTAATTATATTTATTGATATCTAGAAAATGTTATTGTCCATAACAACATTCAAATTAGAAATCTTCTTAATTTATAATACGTATTTTAAATGTACTACATTTTAAAATATCTTTACTATAATTTACTACAGAAATTTGCAAATATGTTTGACAAAGCATCAAATGGACTAATTACATATAAAACAATCCAAAAAAGAAACCAATCTTCATCAAGTCGGTTCCAACTCATGACAACTCCACGTGTTTCATAGCAGAACCGTGATCCATAGGATTTCCAATGCCTGTGGTCTTTTGGAAGTAGATTGCCAAACATTTGGGTGGATTCAAACCACCAACCCTCCAGTTAGTGGCTTAGCGCTTAACCTTCTGCACCCCCCAAGGACTAGCCCCATAAAAAGTCAGAATATAATTTAAAAGCTAAAGAAATCTAGACAAGAAAGGTGATGAGTGAAAAATCTCTCAGGCAAACTGTAAAACAACTATCTCATAGGCAATCATATAACCACATGGAAAACTGTGGGCATAAACACAGACCTTCAAATATAGTGGTCTAATAGGCTGGTGTTGCCATTCCCTCTTAAAACAATAGGGATAATTATATATGAAAGACTTATATAATCTATCCATTGATTTCTATCTATATATTGGTAGTTTACTAGTTGAAGTAGCCATCTTCCAATTTCAGTTTAATTTTATTAATATAAAGGAGGATGGAGTCTTACTAGGAGGGAACTCAATGAGTTGCTGAGGTTTCAATGGCCCTCATGCAGGCAATGGGAAAACACACCAAGCACTGTATCTTGGGCATATGGTCACAACATGGGGACTGGGGAGGCCAAGGGAAAAAAGGATGAAAGACTGAGAATAATTTCAAATACTAAGAGAAATCCTTCTGGCTAAGAATAATGTAACTTCCGTGTCTTTCAAAAATTTCTACAACAGATGTACTGCTGGGCCTCTCTCCTCACAGTAAGTTAAAAAGAGTAGGGCCGATTTCAATTACTCACTTGGATTTTAAGGAAACTGAGAAAAACACAGGTCCTGGCATCTTCAGTGTTTAGACGAACAACACAAATCAGTCATCAGCCAAGATAAAAATCCAACGCAACAAGTGCAAACGAGGGATTGGTACACAGAACACATTTTGTAAGCCTTGCTTCTGCCTTGAATGCTGTTTTCATAGAATACCATGGCTTTGTAAGGATTTAGGAATGCATCCCACCCCAACTCCCACCCCTAGCAGGCACCGTTTTTCATTTTACTTAGTGTAATTGTGAGCACCATAAGAAGTTGGAGATGGACCATTGCAGCCTAGTCTTGAAAGACTAATAAATCCTGCCCACTACTTACCAGCTGGGTTCATAAAGCCAGAGACACACTATTATTTTCTTCCTTGGGGTGATCTTAATCTCAGCTGTGAAGTTGACCAAAAGTTCGCCCATGAGGTAACTAGAGATCGTTGTTTCAAATTCATAGATTGTTCAACTTTTTTCTTGGATCAAAAATAGGTTGTCCTCTAATTAAGTTAACCTGACTGATCAAGTCTGAAACACATTTTCAGCTGTCATTTCAAGTAAGTTAAGTAGTTTTCTTTCTTTTTTTTTTAACACAGTGGGGAAAATGAACATCACATGGTAGGGAACAGTCCATCACACTCTCCTCCGGGCTCTGCTTCCTTGCCCTGACACCCACATAAGTTACTAAGTGCTTCCACCTCCTTCCAGGTTTGCTGGGTAATTTTCACCATGTACTCGGCTGTCCTTTTCCAGATGGTTGTCAGAAAGCATCATGGGAGAGGAGGCCCACCTGATCTCCTGTGCTTCTAGGTTTTAGAATGCCTTGGAGGAAACTCTGCAGCACGGGGGAAGAAAGGGAAGGGAAGGCAAGGAAAAACCTGGACTTTGAACCGGTTTGCATTTTCACCCCAGATATACTGAATCAGAATCTACATTTTAACAAGATCCCCAGGTGATTCTTATGAAAAATAAAATTTTGAGAACCACTGCTCTACTAGTGGTTGGCAGAATTGCTCCCTAACCAACAACATTAGCGTGCATGAGAACTTGCTAGAAATGCAAATTCTCAGCAGGGGTTCAAATTGGACCAAACCTAAGCCCTGGAAAAAAGATGAGTTTAACACTTTGGGTAATGGTCTTTAGAATTACTTGTGATCTTTCTAGGCCTCTGGCAGCAGGAATGATTGGATGAATCCTGAGCCTGGGATGGAAACAGTCCTGAGCCCTATGCAGTTTGGGCCCAGTGATGGCTCAGCTCTGGGCCTAATGCCACCACCTCACCTCATGGCTCTTAATGACCCTGGATGCTAATTGCCTGGTATATAAATTAAATAAGAATAGTAATACCCAAATTTGGATTAAATGAGAAAGGCTGATTTAAGCACACAGTAGTCTATCAACAGGTTAGTTTTCGTCCTCCTTTTATTGGATTCTCCCTGTCGATCCTTTGCGTCCCCATTCTTTCATTGATTTTTTTGTTTGTTTCTATATTTTAATGGGCCGTTTTTTTTTCTTAACAAAAATTCTTAGAAAAATAGAGGGTGCAATGTTATTAATTCTGAGTGATGGAAACATAGCTGTTATATCAGTCTTTGAGCTTTTCTATACATTAAAAATATTCTCTGCATAAAAAATAAAATAAAATGAAATAATGCACATGAAGATGATTTGTAAAACACAATCTACAAATGTAAAACCATTTGGCATAGGAAGAAATAGAGGAGGAGCGCTTGTTCAAATGTGAGTCTGTTAAAAGGATGTAGCAGAAACTTGCAATATCATTCCTTAGAATAAAGTAGGCTTCTTTCATGAGGTCTCAAAGTCAAAGTGTAGGAGACAAGACACAGTAGGTTAAGATGCTTGACACAAGGACAGAATAGTTTTACACAGAAAGACTCATAATTAAGTTTCTATGCAAATTGGAGCCAGTGAAAGACAGCAAAACCACATACAAACATACATGTATACATATACACATATATGCACACATGCACACATGTGCACACATATACACACACAGTAATGAACGAAGTGAAAGAAATTAATCATGACAAATATAGAGCATTGACACATGTTATCAACTGAGTTAAATTTAGAAAAATGCTGATATTAAGTGAACATTTGCAATGTAGCTATACATATGCCATTACTCAAATCTGAATAGGTCTTATTGTGGAAATCTTAATATATCCAGAACGTAATGGATAAAAGCCAGATCATGAGAGCAAATAACTTGTCTCTGACCTGGGATGCATTGCATTTTCACATGGCCTTCCTTTTCATATTCACTGCTACTGGTGGCTCATTGCATACACCCATTCAATTGTGATCTAAATTCGTTATTTCTGGAAAATTTTCCTGTATTCCCAAAATCACTTGTTTAGAAAATGCCTTCAACAACATGCAAAAATGAAAGGCTACAACATGATCAGAAATGACAGGCCACAGATCATTCAAGTTTTGGCACCAAAGGAAGCACAGAATTGTCCATTTTAGTCATAAGGGTACTATTGGCATTATTAATGTGGAAAGCATTTGCTTTCTCTAATTACTCTGTTTAATTATCATTAGCATCAGGTAGAAAATTAGATAGCAATTTCTTCTCCCTTCTTGTATTTCTGTGTCCAAAATTTCAGGAAAGAATTTTCCTTAATGTTTTATTGAATTATGCTCTCCATGCCTTTCAGTCAGTCATCAATACCTGTTGTCACATGATGCTCACCACACAGCTTGTAGCATGCTAACTTGATCAGTGATGCGGAATGAAACAAAGCATTTGATAAGAAATCAGTTCTGAAATCATCCAGGAGGAATATGCCACTCTAGGCTCTACCAATTTCTTACTGTGGGTCCTTGAGCATTTTATTTAATCTCTCTATTCTCAGTCTTCATAAGAAAAGTGCATATTTATAATAATACCCACCTTGTAGGAAAGGATGACTCTTACTCTCCCAGTGCTGTCACTGTCACAGAGTCAACTTTAAACCAATGTAGCTGTCATTCTGATGTTGTCTTAGGGTTCTCTAGAGAAATAGAACTAGTAAGAAATGATAGAGACAGAGAGAGATAGAAAAAGGAGCCCTGGTGGAGTAACAGTTAAGTGTTCGGCTGCTAACCAAAAGTTTGGTGGTTCAAACCCACCAGCAGCTCCATGGGATAGAGACCTGGTGATCTGCTTCTGTACAGATTACAGCTAAGAAAGATCTATAGAGCAGTTCTACTCTGTCACATGGGGTTGTCATGAGTCAGAATTCTCTCAATGGTGCCCAAAAGCAACAACAGAGAGAGAAAGAAGAGAGACTGATTGATTTTAAGGAATTGTTTCATGCAATTATGGGAGCTGGCAAATCCAATATCCGTAGGTCAGGTGATAGGCTGGAAATTCCAGCAGACTTGTGTCCAAAATTGTTACTTCAGGTGGTAGGAAAGAGGAATTCTGGCAAAATATTTATTTATAGTCTGAGACAATTCTTTCCTACAGAAATCCTCTGGTTTTGCTCTTAAGACCCTCAACTGATTGGTTGAAGCCTACCCATCCGATTATGGACGGTAATCTCCTTTACTTAAAACCAACTGATCTAAATGCTAGTCACATATAAATACGTCACAGGAACACCTGGACTAGTGTTTGACCAAACAATTGGGCACCATAACTTGGCCACATTGACACCTAAAATTAACCATCACAGATGTTGTTAAGAATCTTAAATAAACCTGCCATGCATTTTAAAATGCTACTTTGCAAAATAGCATATACAATATGACCCTAACAAGGACGAAGAAAAGGGGGAGAGAAGAAACGGAGGAAGACAAGGAGAAGGGAGATAATTGTAAAAAGGCAACAACTTTGGAATCAATTTAACTCACTAAACGAAAATGAACGTGTCCACAGGCCATGGCTCAGGGAATCTGCCTCTCCGTACAAAGCCCAGACCCTTGCTGGTGCGTAAGATGAGCAGTGACAGAGAGGCTTCCTGCAAATCACGTGTGGTATCTGATGATACGCAACAGACACATTCCTGCTTAGAGGAAGAATATTTAAGACAACTATTCACTCAGTGACTTTAACAATCCATAATATTATTTTTACTAACCGTGAGAAGTGATTTCTTGCTTGTTAATACGAAGAACAAACACACATCTGTCATTTTATCAAACAGTGGGGCTTGCATGTTGCTATGATGTTGGAAGCTATGCTACTGGTATTTTGAGCACCAGAAGGATCACCAAAGGTAGACATGTTTTAGCAGAGCATCTAGACTAAATAGACTAGGAAGAAAGACCTGGTGATCTACTTCTAAAAATTAGCCAACAGAAACCTTATGGATACAGAATTTTGTCTGATATACTACTGGACTATTCGAAGCTGGACTATATGGAGAAGAATGAAGCATCAGGAAGAAGACTCACTAACAACCTGGGCTTTGGAGGAAGACTCTTGAACACCCTGCAATACGCAGATGATACAACCCTGCTTGCTGAAAGTGAAGAGGACTAGAAGCACTTATTGATGAAGATCAAAGACCACAGCCTGCAGTATGGATTATACCTCAACATAATGAAAAACACAATCCTCACAACTGGACCAAGAAGCAACATTATGATAAACAGAGAAAAGATTGAAGTTGCCAAGGATTTCGTTTCACTTGGATTCACAACCAACGCCCGTGGAAGCAGTAGTCAAGAAATCAAACATATTGCGTTGGGCAAATCTGCTGCAAAAGACCTCTTTAAAATGTTAAAAAGCAAAGGTGTCACTTTGAGGACTAAGTTGCACCTGACCCAAGCCGTGGTATTTTCAATTGCCTCATATGCATGTGAAAACTGGACAATGAATAAAGAAGACTGAAGAAGAGTTGATGTCTTTGAATTATGGTTTTGGCAAAGAATATTGAATACACAATGGGACTGCCAGAAGAATGGATAAATCTGTCTTGGAGGAAGTACAGCCAGAATGCTTCTTAGAAGGGAGGATGCCAAGACTTTGTATTATGTACTTTGGTCACATTATCAGGAAGGATGAGTCTCTGCAGAAGGATAACATGCTTGGTAAAGTAGAGGGTCAGTGAAAAGGAGAAAGACCCTCAAGGAGATGGATTGCCACAGTGACAACAACAATGGACTCAAACATAACAATGATTGTGAGGATGGCACAGGACCAGTCAGTGTTCCATTCTGTTGTACCTAGGGTTACAATGAGTCAGAACCAACTTGAGGGCAGCCAACGATAACAACAACATAGTGCTGGAAGATGAGCACCCTAGGTTGGAAGGTACTTAAAATACACAGTGAGAACAACAATGGACTCAAACATACATTTTGTTCGTTTATACATAAGGTTGTCATGAGTCAGAGGTGAGTCAAGGGCAACTAACAACAGCAACATATACTAAGGAAAGAGATCAACAGATCTAAATAACGATTCAAATTTGAAATCTTTTATCCCTCCAATAAATAGCCATGAAGTTGTGAGAGTGTCGATGGAAGATCTGCCTGCGACTTCGTTTTACCGTCTAAAGAGAGGTCGAGAAGACATTAGTGTCCACCATGGGTGGAGCTGAGTAATTTATAGAAAGAAAATGGTGAGTAATTATTCAGAAATAATGTTTAAATGCATGGTGATCACAAGGCATAGACTTAATGTGGTGAAAATGAGAAAATTAATGGCCAAAATCCTACAAATATGAACTTACCCCACATATTTTAGAAATTTTGTGAAACTAAATCATATATGCAGCCAAACAAAAAGTAGTCTCTGCCCTCTGGGGGCTAATAAGCTTTTTGGGATGACAGACATAAGTACATAAATAACTGTATTTAATATGATGATAAAAGTATATGCAAGTTGTTTGCCACAGAAGACAAAAAGATGAAAATTTTCTTTACCTGTAGTGATCAAGAAAGAATTTCCAAAAAATCTGAACGAGGAGAGAGCGAATGCTGGATATAATGAGGAAATGGTTTCTTGGCTCTTTTTTTCCTACTCCTTTTTACCTCAGAAATTGAAGAGTGGTAATTGGGATATTGAATAACAATGTAAAATTCTTTGGGGTTGGAGAAGAAATCTCTGTAATAGAAATAAGAGCAAAACAATGCAACAGGCAGGGGGTAGTTTTAGTTCAGTGGTAGAATTCTAGCCTTCTATTCAGGAGACCCAGATCTGATTCCTGGCCAATGCACCTCAAGCACAGTTACCACCCATCCGTAAGTGGAGACTTGTGTGTTGTTAGGATGCTTACCATGTTTCAGTGGAGGTTCCAGACTAAGATGGACGAGGAAGAAAGGTTATCAGAAGATCTATTCTCAAAAATCAGCCCATGAAGACCCTGTGGATCACAAAGGTCCAATCCTGGCGTGCATGGGGTTGCCCTGAGTTGGAAGCAACCGCGTGGCAGCTAACAACCACAGCAGTGGTGGCAGGATGGGGACCTACAGGAAGGCCCCCAGGAGTCACGAGTCTCTGGGTGGGGAACCCACATATCTTCCAGGGCTCATTTCCAGGTAGAAAACCAAGCAGAAGAGCATCTTCTAAATGATGCTGAGTGTCTTCTGTATAATCCATGTGAGGGAGGTGTCCCATCCATCAGTAGAATGATTTTGCCTATAACATGATACTCTGGCATTGTTGTGACTGCGTTTATTGATTTAAGTAGGAAAATGGTTTTTTCTTCTAAATTGTTTTGGTAGACTGCATTCTTTCAGCTTACTAACAGTCTTCAAATTTGTGATAATATTTATCCTGTTAACCTGTTTGTTCAGGCATGGTTCCACCTCACAAAACAGATAAAGATATGCCAACTGGCTAATAAGCACTTCCCACTGAACACATCTGAGGCCCCTTCAACACCCAAGAAGGCACTCTACACAAATGGGTTAGCATAAGCCTTTGGAAGTGTAGAAAATATGGTACTTCTAATGAAGTACCTCATCAGAGAGTAATCTCCAGGTTTTTTTGTTTGCTTGTTTCTTTGTCTTGTTGTTGCTTTGGTAATTCAATAGCAGCCATCACCACGCAACAGAAATTCCTTTCCAAGGGGTAGATGGTAATTGAAGCTTGTCCTTCCCTGTCTCCACAGAAAGGTGGCACTGATAGACCGAAGCTCTCTGGAGAATCCCCTGCCGACCTGGCACTCCGACAGAAACATCCTATCTTCTCTCGCTGCTACTGGGACTTGTTAAGCTGCTGAAACCCGTGATGTTCGGAGAAGAGCATTCCTTGTCCACAGACTTCTGGCATTTTTCAAAATCTGAGGCCAGACAGGTCATACCTTTCAGCATTGAGTTGTGAGTCTGCCTGGTGCAAGGCCCCTGAGCTGTGCTCAGAATCACAGCTTGGCATGGCGTCTGCGACCTTCCTCGCCTCTTGTTGCACTCTTCAACTTGAATTCCTCATCGATTGCATACCAGTAACCAGTGCAAACAGGTCCATCCAGATGTACAGCATCATTTAGAGGATCAGGAATGGGCTTCAGGGCCTCAAAGTATCACACAACAGTGATTCCCTGTTGAGAAAATTCTCTGTCCCTGTAGGGGGAAGAAGAATAACTACACAGGCCAAAACTGTTCCAGGACACCACTTTATTTTATTTTTTTTTTCCTTTCTGCAGGGGAAAGTGTGTCATTTAATGAAAAGATAACTTTTCCTTGAGTATCTTGAAATCCTAAGGATTTTTAAAAATACTTGGTGGTAATACAATCCAGGAATCTTTATTTCTCACAAAGGACAAGACAAGAAAGTAATTTCCTTCTCCCAGAATTATTCTGGTCTAGGATATTTTCATGATATTCGACCAAAATCGTTAACAAATAATAAGCAGAAAGAACTATGGCCTTGATTCACAGGTGTGAATAGTATGAGCTGTGTTTTAAAAATTTTAGTTAATATTGTTTTATAATGCTGGAATAAAATTAAAATAAAATAAATGCCTTATAGTCTCATTATACAACATGTTACTCTTTCATTTGCGTGCTATTTCACATATTCGTAATCATCATCTTGGGACAATTACTCGTCCTGGTTTTTCCTAAACTTATTATTACAGCACTTTTAAGTTTGCAGGCTTCATTTTTATAATTCCCTCTCCCTCCCATAGTGATCTATTTCTGATATGGGCAACCATGCAGCCCACCCAAACCTGGGCTTACTGGGGCCTATAGGTAAAATCACTTGCGGGGGACCTGCCTGACAATTAGGCAGAGACACAGGAGAATAGCTGCCACCTCTCTGTCAGTTTTCCATATTGTGGAGGCTTGTGTTTTGCTATGATGCAGGAAGCTATGCCACAGGTATTTCAAATATCAGCAGGGTCACTCATGGTGAGCAGGTTTCAACAAAGCTTACAGAGTAATACAGACTAGGAGGAAGGGCCTGGCAGTCTACTTCTGAAAGTTAGCCAATGAAAACTTTATGGATCACAACAGAACCCTGTATGATATAATGCTGAAAGATGAGTCCCCTAGGTTGAAAGGCACTCAAAATGCACAGTGGCCACAGCAATGGAATCAAGCATACCAATGATCATGAAGATGGCACAGAACCAGGACACACTTTGTTCTATTGTACAAGAGGTCACCATGAACCAGATCTGACTTGATGTCTACTAACAATAGGAGACCACAGCTGATGGTGGGGCAGGGCAAGGCACCAAGGCCAGATGACATTGTTGGCTGGGCCTAGAACCACACTGTGACCAAATTCAATTCCAACATTGGGTTTCCTAGTTAGAGACTGTAAATTCACCCTCCCTTCTTTTTTCCCCATAAGCTAGTTTATGTTGTGTTCTGTAATTTACAACCGAAAGGCTCTTAATGGTGGAGGATAGAGAATCGTGGGTTAGTCAAATATTCTGGAGAAAATACTGGAACAAGAACAGAAAATGATAGAACCACATTGATGATCACACCAAATAATTTCTATGAATTATTTGTATCAGAGAATGATGGATGAACCAGAAGTCTTCAAAAGAGAGCTGCCTGCACAGACCTGACCCCCAAACCCTGGGAGGCAAAGCCAATGAGTGCTCTTATTAATGCCTTTGAGATTTTAATGTTCATAATGAAATCACTTGGGAACCGAGGTAGCCTGTCTGTTGTTGTTAGATGCTGTTGCGTTGGTTCCAACTCATAGTGACCCTATGTACAGCAGAATGAAACACTGCCTGGTCCTGTGCCATCCTCACATTCCTTGTTATGCTTGAGCCCATTGTTGCAGCCACTGTGTCAATCCATCTTGTTGAGGATCTTCCTGTTTATCATTGACCCTCTACCAAACATGATGTCCTCCAGGGACTGGTCCCTCCTGATAACATGTCCAAAGTGCAAGAGACTTAGTCTAGAGCTAAGATTACTGTGTATATAATAGGTTAGAAGTTAAGAAAATGCATCATTAAATTCTGAAGTGGCATTTATACAATACCTTAATAGCTGTAAACTTTTAGAAATGGATTTCCAAGGCTTTCTTATGAGGGACCTCTGGATGGATTTGAACAGGCAACCTTTCAGCTAAGTGCATATTAAAATAAGAATGTCATATACATATGCACATATAAAATATTAATAAAGTTACAGATTCGATGCACAGTTCTACTCTGATAAATGTGGGGTCACCATGAGTCAAGATGTTCTCCATGGCAACTGGTAAAGGAGAGAAATATTCCAGCTAACTTTCAAAAGTGAGGAGATTAATTCTATAAGTAAGGCTTGTGTAAAATACCAGGCGTAGTCTTAACTATTAAACTAGTTTAAGTTATTAAATTACTCTTAAAAAAAAAACAGACCAACTTTTATCTGCCTCCTAAAGGTAAGACAGTGAAAATCATTTTGAAATACTCGAAAATTCACCACTTATGAGAAAACATATATCCAGCATCCATTCTCAGTCACTTTGATACAACAAATTATGCCAACTAGAATCCTCCTGTGGATCCATGAAATTATTCTGTAAGGCTTGGTGTCTCTATAAGTAATGGATGCTCAAATATTCAAGAAGAAGTAGTACATTAATGTAGAAAAGTCCAGCATTGCTCTTTCTTGATTCTTGACAGCATTTGACTTTCTTCGTTACATATTTTGTATTTATATAAACCCTTTGCCATCGAGTCGATTCGGACTCATAGTGATCCTATAGGACAGAGTAGAACTGCCCCATAGAACATAGAATAGCCCCAAGAAGCAGCTGTTGGATTTGAACTGCTGACTTTTGGGTTAGCTACCAAGCTCTTAACCACTGTGCTACTGGGCTCCTTGTATTTATATAGGAATCTATAAATAGGAATCCCTGGTAGCAAGGTGGTTAATGTGCTTGGCTGCTGATCAAAAGATCAGCAGTTTGAACCCACTAGCCACTCCACGGGAGAAAGATGTGGCAGTCTGCTTCCGTAAAGATTTACAACCTTGGAAACCTTATGGGGCCATTCTGCTCTCTTCTATAGGTTCGCTATGAATTGGAATCTACTTGACAGCCAAAGGGCATTTGGTTTATGTGCTAATTTGAATACTTCATTTCTTAGAAGCTACTGCTAACTTAGGTCTATGTGAGAAAAATTTTTTAATTAATCATGAATATTTTACACTCTTTATTCCCTCCTCATACTATGATCTAAAAATCATGGATTTCTCACAATTGTTGAGAAAAGCAGATCCAGTAGGAGGTATTTACTAAGAGATTTATTGCAGGGAATTGGCTAATGTGATTATGGAGGCTGCCTAGACAAGTCTGGCATCCATGGGGCAGAGCGTCAGGAAGGGAAGACTGGAATCTCAGGCAAGAGCTGAGGTGGCAGTCCTCAGGTGGAATTCCTTCTTCTTCAGGAAAGCCTTGGCTTTACCTTTCAGGCCCTTCCACTGACTGACTCAGGCCCACCCAGATTATCTAGGGTACCCTTTACATAGATTGATTGATTATGGACTTTAATTGCATCTATAGAACACATTCACAGCAGCACCTGGACCGGTGTTTGACTGATAGCTGAGGGCTGCTCCCTGCACAAGTTGACACCTTAACCCTTTCATGGATGAAATACTTTTTTGGGGGGGGGAGGATTTTTTGGTGATGCCATGTTTTTTCACTAGTGGAATGAATGCTGAATCACTGTTGGTTGTTTTTTTTTATTATGTGAGAGAGGGATCCACCCAGGCTAGGGTAGAGACACCCTGATAGAAGGATCTGCCAAGGCTGGGTTGAGGGGCAGAGGGCTTAATACAATGTTCTTCGCAGGCTGGTGCATAGGGAGGCATTGAGAAGGCAGAAAGCCACCCTCTTCCCTAAGCAGTGCAGTGCCACCTTCATCTGCTTTGCAGAGCAGGGCCCATCGAGTGTTTATTAGAACAAAGAATTGTACTTCACAAAATGAGTTGGAATACTTCCAAGTATTTACACAAACCAAGAAAAAGTCAAACCTGTTGCCATCAAGTTGATTTCGATTCATGGCAACCCCATATGCTACAGAGTAGAATTGTTCCCTAGGG
This sequence comes from Trichechus manatus latirostris, assembly GCF_000243295.1. Classification (NCBI taxonomy): domain Eukaryota; kingdom Metazoa; phylum Chordata; class Mammalia; order Sirenia; family Trichechidae; genus Trichechus; species Trichechus manatus. The sequence continues at coordinate 7,817,888 of NW_004444008.1, forward strand.
TTTTCTTGGCTGTTATCTTTATGGAAACAAATAGGCCTTTCTTTTGAGGCAGAGAAAATCCTTTAATACTACGTTTTGTGCCTGTCATGGGTAAACTAGATACCAATGGGTGAACCAAGGACACAGCCTCTTTCATTTCTAGCTTGGAGGTGAGCACAGCAGAGCAGTGATCAGATCTCTCCTTTCTCCTGACTCTTTCTTCTTATGGCTTTTAGCACTAAAGGAACATACAGGGCCTGGGGTTGCACTGGTAGTCCCACAGGTTGCTCATGATTAGGAAGAATATGCTAGCTGCTCATATAGATTTTTCTAAGCTTGGCACTTATGTATCAGAGAATAACTTACCTTGATTCCTGTAATAAATACACAGAAATAGTATAGAATATTGTTCTGAAAAACAAGGTTTTTTGAAATTAAAATGAAGTGAGATTTGCAAATGAAATATTATCTATCATGGCTCCAACATTTGAAGATCAAAGACTACAGCCTGCAGTATCAATTACACCTCAACATAAAGAAAACAAAAATTCTCACATCTGGGCCAATCAGCACCATCACGCAATAAATGGAGAAAATCCTGAAGTTATCAAAGATTTCATTTTACTTGCATCCACAATCAACACCCATGGAAGCAGTAGCCAAGAAATCAAATAATGCAGTGCAATGGGCAAATTTTCTGTAAAAGACCTCTTCAAACTGTTAAAACACAAAAATATCACTTTAAGAACTAAGGTGAACCTGTCCCAAACCATGGTCTTATCAATGGTCTCATATGCATGTGAAAGCTGTACAATGAATAAGGAAGACTGAAGCAGAATTGATGCATTTGAATCATGGTGTTAGCAAAGAATAATGAATATACAATCGCGATGGTTAAGATTGTGTGTCAACTTGGCTGGGCCATGATTCTCAGCGGTTTGGCAGTTGTGTGATAATGTGATCATTTCCATGATGGAATTTGCTGTGGGTAGCCAATCAGTTGAAAAGGAGTTTTCTTGGGCGTGTGGCCTGCATGGAATATAAGTGGACATCCCAGCAAGGCTCATGGGCTTTTACTGACTCTGTATCCTGCAGCTGGGTCCTGTTTACCTGACCACTGGTTCTTGAAACTTGAACTTACAGCTTACCTTTAGTCTTGCCTGCTGATCTTGGGATTCATCGATCTTCACAGCCTGTGAGCAGCAGCCCTGCTATCTGACCCGTAGATCTTGGGTTCTCCAACCTCTGAGGCTACGTGAACCAAGAGAAGCCTCCAGCCTGACCCACAGACTTGGGACATTCCAGTCTGTACAACTGTGTGAGCTATTTCCTTGATATAAATCTCTCTATATATATATTTATATACTTTACTGGTTTTGTTTCTCTAGAGAACACAGCCTAAGACAACAATAGACTACCAGAAAAACAAACAAATCTGTCTTGGAAGAAGTACAGTCAGAAGGCTCTGTAGAAGGGAGGATGGTGAGACTTCATCTCATGTACTTTGAACATATTTTCAGGAGGGACCAATCCCTGGAGTAGGACATCGGGCTTGCTAAAAAAGAGGATCAGTGAAAAAGAGGAAGACCCTCAAAGAGATGGATTGACACAGTGGCTGCAACAATGGGCTCAAGCATAGCAATATTTGTGAGGATGGAGTAGGACTGGGCAATGTTTCATTCTGTTGTAAATAGAGTCACTATGAGTCAAAACCAACATGACCACACCTAACAACAATAGACAACTTTTGAAATAATAAAGAACACTTTAAAAATGAGAATATCTCATGTAAGGAAACTACATACGCTTATGTACCGAATTTAATTTTCCCCTTAGCTGTTGTAACAGATCTTTAACAATGGCTTATGTAAGCTTAATGGCTATAAGGGACAATTAACATTGGGGTAAGATATATGTTTTGGCTCTGAGCAAGAAAAGTAATGTAGTACAGGTGGCAGAAAAAAAGGCATAAATTTGTGTTATATAGAAATGGGGAAGATTTAATATGTATTAGTATGTATTATGTATTACGTATTAATATGTATTACACCCTCTCTAAGAGAGAGTGTATAAATGTGTTTGTTTATATATCTCTATTTATGTGTGTGTACATACATATCTGACAGCTTGTGCCACTTTTTTAAAAAAGAACACAACTCTCTAATTCAAATTTGTTTTGAGTTCTTACATTTTTAAGATGTCTCCATTTTAAATTTTTCTTCTTTCAATTCAAAAATATCAATTTGATTGTGGAAAAAACCATTGCCGCTCTCACAGTAGGTATAATCATTCTGCTATAATCCTAAGAATTTTTTTTTTTTAAGTACATTAGTATGAAGCTGAGTATAGACTCAATTATTTTACTAAATATCTCATTTCTATTTTATGGAATCAAACAAACAAAAACTCTGGCCTTTCACAGGAATCACACTTTGTACTACACTGTGATATATTTCAAGTTGTTCCACATATACACATGTTTTACAACTTCATTAAGCTGAAAATTTGGCATTGAGGTAGTAAATTAAAGAAATTACCTAACTTGGTGTCATGGTTTGAATTATGTCCCCAAAAAATGTGTGTATCAATTTGGCTGGACCAAATTGGGTGGTTGGCCTCCATTTTGTGGTTGTAATTTTATGTTAAAGAGGATTAGGGTGGGATTGTAACACCACCTTTAGCCAGGTCACATCCCTGATCCAATGTAAACGGAGTTTCCCTGGGGTGTGGCCTGCACCACCTTTTATCTCTCAAGAAATAAAAGGCAAGGGAAGCAAGCAGAAGGTTGGGGACCTCCTACCAACAGGAAAAACAGAGCCAGGAGCAGAGTGCGTCCTTTGGACCTTGGGTCTCTGCACAGAGAAGCTCCTAGTCTGGGGGAACACTGATGAGAAGAAGGCCGACGGAGAAAGAAAACCTTCTCCTGGAGCTAATGCCCTGAATTTGGACTTTTAGCCTACTTTACTGTGAGGAAATAAATTTCTCTTTGTTAAGGCCATCCACTTGTGGTATTTCTGTTGTAGCAACACTAGATGACTAAGATACCTGGTCAATGTCGCATAGCTAGTAGGTGGCAGAGCCTGGATTTGGCATTGTATCATTTGTCTCTGGAATTATGTGGTTTGTCTCTGGAGTCCATGCTGTTGATGTGCCCCTTGGTCTGTCCACAGGGCGTGGTCACATCATGGTGCTCGCTCTGCAGTATGGCTGCCAGTTGGTAAGCTCTCAAGAGAAGGATCTGGTTAGGGACATCAGCGCCATACTTCACAGCCAGCACTTAATAAACAGCCAATGAATCATAAATTCACTCATGGATTACTGTTTCCTTCACCTCCAAGATGTACCTGCCTGTTGGGGTGAATTCCACATTTAAATATTTTATCTCAATGTAAAAGAAAGGGCAACACTGATTGAAGATTAAGTTCTTACTTACTTTGTTGAAAAGAAAACCTGAAGCTGCAGAGTGAGACCCATGTATCAAAAATTATTTTAAAATTCTACTATGAAAAGAAAATATTTTGGATCAAGCTATTACCCACATGGACTTATAAACAGTCTTTTGTAGTTGTGCTTACTATCTAACAAGTAAATAGAATCTCTAAAGGGATTGACATACTCTGGCATTTTGCTTTTCTCTAGGAATTTTCTTTCCCTCGGAAACAATTAAACCTATTGTCATGGATTGAAATGTGTCCTCCAAAAAACGTGTATAACAATTTGGTTAGGCCATGATTCCCAGAATTGTGTGGTTGTCCTCCATTTTGTGATCGTAATTTTATGTTAAAGAGGTTTAGAGTGGAATTGTAACACCACACTTACTCAGGTCACATCCCTGATCCAATGTAAAGGGAGTTTCCCTGGGGTGTGGCCTGTATCACCTTTTATCTCTCAAGAGATAAAAAGAAAGAGAAGCAAGCAGAGAGTTGGGGGACCTCATACCATCAAGAAAGCAGTGCTGGGAGCAGAGCGCGTCCTTTGGACCGGGGTCCTTGAGCAGAGAAGCTCCTAGTCCAGGGGTACACTGAAGAGAAGAAGGCCGACAGAGAGAAAAAGCTTTTCCCTGGAGCTGACGCCCTGAATTTGGACTTTTAGCCTGCTTTGACTGTGAGGAAATAAACTTCTCTTCGTTAAAACCATCCACTCGTGGTATTTCTGTTAGAGCAGTGCTAGATGACTAAGACATCTATGCTCCACTGTCCTGGAGAGAATGAAAGGAAGGAAGATGTGACGGTGGCACTGGGTTGCTTGACAAAACAAATTGCACTGTCCTTGTAGCTGGTGCTGTAGGAGGGCCTGTTCCCTGAGATCTGCGAGGAAGTGGGTCCTGAATTCAAATAAGCCCATGCCACTTTAGTAGCATTTTCCTCTAGACCATTTATTTACTGTCATTCTTGCCATACTACCATTCGAAAAGACAAACATCACCCACCCTCATAAATTAAAAAATTCTCAGGTTATGTGCCCGTTGACTGGTGTGAGAGCCATTATGAAGATTTATTGGCTTTGAAAAAAAATCACATTTTCTTGGGCACTACAGAGCCTAAACATCATTATCTAGACTAAACATTGTTGGTCTTGAAAGCTTTCCTTTTTTTTTAATTGGATTCTATGCCAAAGCTTGTCTTTTCTCATTTGAGCACACCATTTCCTCTCTTGTGTGAGAGAGCTATTCCATAAAAAATTACCTGTGATTTTCTCCAAATTTTGTGAGATCACCATATTAACTGGTTATTTGACAAAGATGTATTTTTAAATCCAAGGCAGTTATTTCTAAAGTATACCATTTTAATTTTTTAACAGATTTTTTACTTAGTTTTTGCAAACATTTCTTATCATCTACTATATCTTTTCACTCACAGAATTTATTGTGACAATGAGTAGGCTTTTACACATCTCAAGAAATTAGGTTGTATATAAAAATACGAATTAGAGAAGGAATTCTTCAGGGAACTGCTTTGTAAGTATTTCAATATGACTATTCAGGACTTCAAGACTTTCTGTGTGTTTTGTCCTGAATTATCCAATCAACGCAATCATGCATGTTAATGTGTTAAGCGCTGTCCTGTTGTTTCTAACTTACAGCGACCCAGTGTCACCTTGAAGACTAAGGTGCGACTGATCCAAGCCATGATGTTTTCAATCACCTAGTATGCATGCAAAAGCCAGATGATGAGTAAGGAATACCAAAGAAGCATTGACGTCTTTGAATTGTGGTGTTGACGAAGAATATTGAATATATCATGGACTGCCAAAAGCAAGAACGAATCTGTCTTGGAAGAAGTACAACCAGAATGCTCTTTAGAATCAACTATGGCGAGACTACATCATACATACTTTGGACATGTTATTAGGAGGGTCTAGTCCCTGGAGAAGGACATCATGTTTGGTAGAGGGTCAGCAAAAAAGAGGAAGACTCTCAACAAGATGGGCTGACACAGTGGTTGCAACAATGGGCTCAAACACAGCAATGATTGTGAAGATGGTGCAGGACCGGGCAGCGTTTCCTTCTGTTTTACATTGTTGTTGTTGTTGTTAGGCGCCATCAGGTAAGTTCCAACTCACAGCAGCCCTGTCTATGTACAGCAGAACGAAACACTGCCCGGTCCTGCACCATTCTCACATTTGTTGTTATGCTCGAGTCCATTGTTGCAGCCGCGATGTCAGTCCATCTCTTTGAGAGTCTTGAATTTTTTGCTGACTCCATGGCAATGCGTTTCTTCTTTACCAAGCATGATGTCCTTCTCTAGGAACTGATGTCTCCTGATAACATGTCCGAAGTACGTGAGAGGAAGTCTCGCCATCCTCCCCTCTGTGGAGCATTCTAGCTGTACTTCTTCCAAGACAAATTTGTTCCTTCTTCTGGCTGTCCACGGCATATTCAATATTCCTTGCCAACACCATAATTTAAATGCATCAATTCTTCTTCGGTCTTTCTTATTCACTGTCTAGTTTTCCCATGCATATGAGGCAGTTGAAAATACCATGGCTTGGGTCAGACACACCTTAGTCCTCATAATGACATCTTTACCTTTTATCACTTTAAAGAGATCTTTTGCAGCAGATTTGTCCAAAGCAATACATCATTTTTGTTCTTGACTGCAGCTTCCATGGGCATTGATCCAAGAAGAATGAAATCCTTGACAACTTCCATTTTTTCTCTGTTTATCATGATGTAGCTTATTGGTCCAGTTGTGAGAGTTTTTTGTTTTCTTTATGTTGCAGTGTAATTCATACTGAAGGCTGTAGTCTTTGATCTTCATCAGCAAGTTCAAGTCCTCTTCACTTTCAGCAAGCAAGGTTGTGTCATCTGTGTATCACAAGTTGTTAATGAGAATTGATCCTATCTTGATTCCATTTTATTCTTCATATAGTCATATGTATAAATATATATAGTCATATATAAATTCATATAGTCATATATGTAAATATATATGTGTACATATTATATATATGTATATATCAAATGCATAAGATAATCACAACGTTTCCCCTTTGCTTAAGATTGTGTACAAATGTCACAGGAGGCTTATTTCTGGCTAAACTTCTCAAGGGTGAAGTGCTCAACCTACAGACTGAGACAGTGGCACATCCAATGCTGCACCTCAAGCAAGGGTCTACAGTTACATATCTGAAGCACACAGATCATGGACCACAGTATGCCCACTCCTCTCAGGAGGTTCTCCTTCCTTCCCTTCACTGAGGTGAAGTTCTAGGAAACCGCAGGGACCACAGTTTCCAGTGGAAACACTTCATTTTCAGAAAGTGCAGAACTATGGCATGTCACTCATGTGGAAATGAATTGTTTGCATATTGATTAAAGTTAATAATGCAAAAATTAAATTCCATTGCCAGTACTTACAAAAGCATGATGACAAATATAGTCATATTGTGTATTTATCAAATGGGTGGTGTCATTGGTTTCAATTGGCAAATAAAAGGGGGAGAGCTCAAAATAACATCGTAGTTTTTAATTCATACCTCCCTCATGCCATCTCAGGAATCAAGGAGCCAGTGTTCAAGCCCCAGCTCACCTATTATTAACTGTATAGTTCTGGTGCAAGTTACACTTCTTTAGTGACTCAGATTTCTCAAAGAGTTTGAGTTTAAACAAGATACTTTTATAAACTGGCTTTGTTGTTGGTTTGTTATTACTGGTAGCAATCTCTCTCTTCCTTCATTCAAGTTTCTCCCTCCGTAATGTCTCTTCTTCCTGCTCATGCATATCCTCAATATATTCTATGTGATTTAAATATGTAGTTCATAAATGTGTAAAGAGCCTTCAGTGGAATAGTGCTTGTCCATTATTCTCTGTGGCCCTCGGTGCGAGGAATTTCCAACCTTCATCCAAGACGTTTGTTGTTTATTTCACACGTTAATGTTTCTAACATTGAGCAGTGTCTTATCCATGGATACATTTAATATGAAAACAATATTTACGTATCTAAAACAATACTATCAGACTAATGATTGAAATTAATGAAGTTTAGAGTCAAGGAAGTATGGTAAACTTTATTTTTACTGATTTATTAATGATATGTCTTCATTGTTATAAATATTTTCTGATAGGCTATGCCAAGTGATCCATACTGTCTTTTACCTTTTTTTTTCCTCTGTTAACTGAAATACAGTATTATTTTATTTCTCACTAATTTTCTAATAGTCTTTACAAAAAAAATTCATACTTTATTTACTAGTACATTATGGCATGAAATGCAGTCATCTCTGTGTTTTTTTTTAAAGTTACTATTTGACTAAAATTCATTCTGATTTTGTCATTCAGACCTCAATTCTATGTAAGGTTTTATAATTGTATCAAGACATCATGATGAGACTTAATTCTGTACAATGTTCTGATACTCAAGCACCATGGCAGCAGAGTCATTTTACAGGTAGATTTATTAAGTATAGATTTCCACTTGGGAAGTGTTTTCTCAATACATACAAAAATGCCTTGTAGGAATCTCATCTTTATATGCATACTGAATATAGAAAAAAATCCAGTGCCTTATATAAAATTATATTTTCATCATAATATCTCCTTTTTACAAAGGAAAATTCATCATATCTAAAAATGACACAAAAATATCAACAAGAAATAGAATTTACTGTGAAAAGGAAACTCTTCTTAGGAGAGAAAGAATTCTTCTGAAGAAGCGTCTGTGAGGTCAAAAGATTGGTACAGTGAGTTAGAGAAACATAGGTTTATTAATCATAAAGAGAATTTTCATTAAAAATCAACTATATGATAATCTCAAATCTAGATAGTGATTGTTTATTTTAAATCAGTGGACAAGAAAAAAAAATTGAAGGTCATCGTAATTGAGATGTTTAAGTGAAAGTCTTATATGTTCTCCTATTTATGTACTATTTTTGACTGCTATAATATTTATGTATTATTCTTGATTGTTGATGCATTTAGAAATTATAGTGAAGATAAAAGAAGCTAAAGAAATGGTCTATTTTCACCAGAATGCTTTGAGGAAGGCAGCATATAAAATATAATGTGTATGATCGCGTTGGAATCGAGTGGATGGCAATGGGTTTGGTTTTTTTTTTGGTTTATAATCTACTACTTAACAAAACAATGTTACAGAAATTTAGACAAGAGAGAAACCCAGGTCCACCAGAGTGGTGGATTATTCTTTGTGTTTGAGAGGAGGTGGATGCCAATTTTTGAAGATTGGAAGGTGGGCGGAGAGGTGATAACCAAAGTCTTTACTCATCCCAGAAAAATATTTATTGTTCCCCATTGGAGCTGAGAGCAGGTCTGGTGAGAAGCACACTCAAATAAAAGTCAGCAATTCTAGGTTTAAAACTTAATTCTGTCACTAACTAACTGTGGATCCTTGGGCAATCACTTTATTTCTCTTCATGTCAAATATCTCATCTCTAAAGACAGGGGGCTGGGGACCGTGAGCTCTTCCAGCTTTGAAATGTGCTGCTTCCGAGGGCTCCTTTAAAGTGTGGAGCTGAGCTAAAGGGCGGCAGCCAGCCAGCACCTCTCCCAGCCACAGCTCCCATCACAAGTGAGGGGACATTTGCTCTTAGGTGAGGGGGCAAGGCTGAAGGAACTCCCGCAAAGCATCAATAGGGCAACAAAGGCTCCCGGGGTGCACCGAGCGGAGGACAGGCACCATCATTTTCCTCTCTGCTTTCTTCATAAAATATAAATTATGTTTTCCACCCTGACAGAGATTATCTGCTCAAGTCTCTCTCCTGGTAGCTGACCCCAGAGGCTTTGGAGTGTGTCATCAGAAATTCTTGCCACTGATTTGAGATCCCCGAAAGCATTTCCGAAAATACTTTGAACCTCAGCAAGACAGCCAAGCTATTTCTCTTAGTGATGCAACTTTCCAATAGAAGATAAAACATCTTAAGAATGTGTGTGTGTGTGTGTGTGTTTTATCTCCCCAGTTGAACATACTAACGGAGGCTACTGTTTAAAATGATTTGCTTTCCTGTTTTGCACAAAATGTAGCATTAATAATAAAGTTTGTTGAGAATGATACACACAAATGAACATTAAAATAGTTACAACACAAATGGATGTGAAAAATGCAGAGAATTTAACAAAGCGAATATTTCTACCAATCCCCAGAATATATGTATACATATATATATGTATCTATATGTTTATACATATGACCTTTCTTTTCCCTCCCTCTGACTAGTTTTTCTTTCAAGCCAGTACATATCCTTGAGTTGGTTTGAAAGAAAAACTAGTCAGAGAGAGGGAAAAGAAAAATCCGAAGTCTGGCCAACGAACTTGATGTGAGACAGTGTTTGCACCACAGCTGTCCATACAAGACAGTACCACGAGAGTTCTGAAACCAAACACTTTACATAAAAATGGGAATTCTGCATTTTCTTCATTTTAAGGTTGCATAGTTATTTAAGTTGCCACTAAAAAAAATGGTGCTTTACACTATCCACTTGTCATGGATTGAGTTGTGTCCTCCAAAAATATCTGTCAGCTTGGCTGGGTCATGATTCCCAGTATTGTATGATTGTGTTATCTAATGTGATTTCCTTATGTGTTGTAAATTGTATCACTATGATGAGATTAGATGTGATCTCCTTATGTGTTGTAAAATTCTATCACTGTGATGAGGTCATACTGATGAGGTTGACAAGATTAGTGTCTTGATGCAATCTCTTTTGAGATATAAAAGACAGAAGCGAGCAGAGACACATGGGAACTTCATACCGCCAAGAAAGCAGGGCTGGGAGCAGAGCGTGTCCTTCGGACCTGACGTTCCTGCGCAGAGAAGCTCCCAGACCAAGGGAAGACTGATGCATTACAAGGACCTTTCTCCAGAGCCGACAGAGAGAGAAAGCCTTCTCCTGGAGCTGATGCCCTGAATTTGGACTTGCAGCCTACTGGACTGTGAGAGAATAAACTTCTCTTTGTTAAAGCCCTCCACTTGTGGTGTTTCTGTTAGAGCAGCACTAGATGACTGAGGCACCACTAGACAGCAAAAAGATCCTTGAATGGCACTCAGCTATGATTTGCATTAACAACTAACCTAAAGGAGACCCTGGATGATACAAATGGGTAACGTACTCAGCTGCTAAGCCAATGGTTGGAAGTCAGAGTCCACCCAGAGACACCTTGGAAGAAAGGCATGGTGATAAACTTCCAAAAAATCTGCCATTGAAAACCCTATGGAACACAGTTCTACTCTGACACACATAGGGTTGCCAAGAGTCAGAGTCTACATGATAGCAACTAGAAACTATGACCAAAAAAACAAGCCCATTGCTATTGACTCTGTTCCAACTCATAGCAATCTTATAGGGTAGAGTCGAACTGTCCTATAGGGTTTCCAAGGCTGTGATCTTTATGGAAGCAGACTGCCACATCTTTCTCCTGAAGAGCAGTTGGTGGGTGCAGACTGTCGACCTTTTGGTTAGCAGCCGAGGGCTTAGCTACTGTGCCACCGGGACTCCCTGATACATACCTTGAGCAGGAGAAAATAAAGGCAACAGAGATCATACCTGCCATCCCACATGCCTGTTCCTCCCTTGATACGAGAAAATACAATCCAGGAATATCTGAGATTCAGTCTGAAATATCTGCCACTCCTTCAGACTGACACTGGATCAAATTTCCTTCAAACCAGGCTTTGTCGACTTCACATTCTTAAAGTCTTGGGCAGAATAATTCTTTGTTGCAGGGGCTGTCCCAAGCATATAGGACATTTAGCAGCATCCCTGGAATCTGCTTACTAGTTGCCAGCAGAACACCTTTTCTCCCTCAGTCGTTATAACCAAAATGTCTCCAGACATAGCCCAGAAGTCCCCGGGGTAGGAATAGGGAGTGAGGTTGGGCATTGGGGAATCTCACAGGGAAGAAGGGTACTGGCTCAGGGCACCAAAGCTGTGTTGCTCCAACCTGAAAATATTTTCAAAATGAAAGTAAAGTTCAGTGACTCCTTCATCAGTCTGGGTTCAGTGTACAGCCTGTTAACGAGATGACACAGAGGCCTTATCTAATGAAATGGCAGCTCTCAAACTTTCATCAACCCAGTGAGAATGTTTCCTTCCAAATGGGCATGACCACAATTCAGTCAAGTAAAGCACCTCAAATATTTGAAATAACAGAAAGTGGAAAATTTTCTTTGTTGAGTTCAGAACTTAAAAAATATTTCTGTTGTGCAGAGAGAAACTTCAAGTATTTCTGTTTTAAAAAGACGTTCTACAGAAATTTTTAAAAAAAGAAAGAAAGAAATGCAACACAGGGTTTTTCTTACTGTGGCTAGTTCCCTATGGCTGATGTATTATTATCTTACTTATGCTGAGTTAATCTAAAGGACATATGCATGAAGAATTGTCTCAGTCCATCCAATCCGCACTCAGTAGTTGGACCCCAATCTTGTACCTCTTGAGTGTATTGGGGATTAAAGCAAGGAACAAAGCCACTACACTCCCTGCCTCAGGGGCTCATACTCATGCTGAAAGGTGCCTTCGTGTAAGACTTATTTGCAGTCATTGAGATGAACTCTCGTATTTCATCTTATTCGTGATGTTTTTTACTCACCATTTTCTTTAAACTGTCTCTAAGTAACCATTTTAATAGGTATTTCCATTTCTGAGAATCTCAAGGTCAAGATAGCAAGCTGGCATTTTTATTGTTTTATTTCCGAGGTATTTTAAAGTTGAATCGTACAGACACCCCACATCTGCTTTCTGTTCTGGGAGAGTCTGTGTTGCTGGCAAAAGACTGGGACCCTACTGGAAAGGAAATGAGTGGAAAGTGTGGATATGTGTAAAATTTGAGTTAATTACCACTTGATGGCAGTAATTTATCATTAGGCACTAAAGACATGGTTTAATTTTTTTTAAAGCAAATTCAAATCCAAAACAATAATAATAATTACCAACACTTTTTATTGGCTGTTATATGTACTCTTTTAAGCATTTACTCATGTCATCTCTTTTGATTTTACTACAACCCAAGAGTTTAGCATTACAAAACAGAGACTTCGAAAAACTAACGCAATTCAAATCAAGAGATGTGTGATGTCTTAGTCATCTAGTGCTGCTGTAACAGAAATACCACAAATGGATGGCTTTAACAAAGAAAAATTTATTCTCTCACAGTCTAGTAGGTTACAAGTCCAAATTCAGGGCATCAACTCCAGAGGAATGCTTTGTCTGTCAGTTCTGGGGGAAGGTCGGTGTCATCAATCTTCCCCTGGTCCGGGAGCTTCTCTGTGCAGGAATCTCAGGTCCAAATCTCTGCTCCTGTCACTGCTTTCTTGATGGTGTGAGGTTCCCTTGTCTCTCTGTGTGGTTCTTTCTTTTATATCTCAAAAGAAATAGGCTTAAGACACTAATCTTGTAGATCTCATCAATATAACTGCCACTAATCTATCTTATTACATCATAGTGATAGAGTTTACCACACATAGGGAAATCACATCAGATGATACAATGGTAGACAATCATACAATACTGGGATTCATGACCTAGCCAAGCTAACAGATATTTTGGGGGAACTCAATTCAATCCATGACATGTAGTATCAGTCTACCACTATGAATCTCCTGTGGAAGTATAATAGTCACTGACGTATGAAGATATCACAATTTTTAATCGATGTATTCTTTTCTACTTAAAATATTTTAGTAAGTCTAAACTCTATAGAAAAGAGTGTGTGTGTATGTATATACATACACATATATTCACATATATGCATGTATTACTCAATTGTGAGGATGGCACAGGACCAGGCAGTGTTTACTTCTGTAGTACATGGAGTTGCTGAGAGTCAGAACTGATTTAATGACACCTAACAACAACAACAGCATGCCTATGTTATATATATTATAGGCATATATACATACACACAAAATATAATTGCTTATTGTTGTTGTTAGGTGCTGTCAAGTTGGCTCTGATTCATGACACTCTATGTACAAAAGAATGAAACACTGTCAGGTCACAATCATTGTTACGCTTGAGCCCACTGAGTCACTGTGTCAATCCATCTAGTTGAAGGTCTTCCTCTTTTTCACTGATCCTCTACGTTACCAAGCATGACATCCTTCTCCAGGGATGGATACCTCCCAATAACATGTCCAAACTATGTAAGACATAGTTTCAACATCTTTCCTTCTAAGGAGCATTCTGGTTGTACTTTTTCTAAGACAAATTTGTAATTTTGGTAGTACATGATATATTCAATATTCTTTCCCAACACTACAACTCAAAGGTGATAATTCTTTAGTCTTCCTTATTCATCATCCAGTTTTTGCATGCATATGAGGCAACTGAAAACACCATTGCTTGGATCCGGCGCACCTTAGTCTTCAAGGTGAAATCTTTGCTTTTCAACCCTCTCAAGACGTCTTTTGTAGCAGATTTGCCCAATGCAATGCGTCTTTTGATTTCTTGACTGCTGCTTCCATGGGCATTGATTGTGGATCCAAGTAAAATGAAATTCTTGGCAAGCTATAATCTTTTCTCCATTTATCATGATGTTGCTTATTGGTCCAGTTGTGAGGATTTTTGTCTTCTTTATGTGGAGGTGTAATCCACATTGAAGGCTGTGATCTTTGATCTTCAGCAGTAAGTGTTGCAAGTCCTCTTCACCTTCAGCAAGAAAGATTGTGTCATCTGCATAACACAGGTTGTTAATGAGTCTTCCTCCAATCCTGATGCCCCACTCTTCTTCATATAGCCCAGCTTCTGGGATTATTTGCTCAGCATACAGATTGAGTAGTTATGGTGAAAGGATACAACCCTGATGCACACCTTTCCTCACTTTAAACCATGCAATATCCCCTTGTTCTGTTTGAATGACTGCCTCTTGATCTATGTACAGGTTCCTCACGAGTACAACTAAGGTGCTCTGGAATTTCCATTCTTTGAAATATTATCCATAATTATTTATGGTCCACACCATCAAATGCCTTCACAAAGTCAATAAAACACAGGTAAACATCTTTCTGGTATTCTCTGCTTTCAGCCAGGATCCATCTGACATCAGCAATGATATCCCTAGTTCCATGTCATCTTCTGAATCCGGCTTGAATTTCTGGCAGTTCCCTGTCAATATGCTGCTACAGCCGCTTTTGAATAATCTTCAGCAAAATTATACTTGTAAATGATATTAATGATATTGTTCAATAATTTCTACATTTGGTTGGATCACCTTTCTTGGGAATAGACACAAATATGGATCTATTCCAGACAGTTGGCCAGGTAGCTGTCTTCCAAATTTCTTGGCATAGGTAAGTGAGCACTTCCAGCACTGCATCTGTTTGTTGAAACATCTCAGTTAATATTCTGTCCATTCCTGGAGTCTTGTTTTTTGCTAAAGCCTTCAGTGCAGCTTGGACCTATTCCTTCAGTACCATCGGTTCCTGATCATGTGCTACCTCTTGAAATGGCTGAGTGTTGACTAATTCTTTTTGGTACCGTGACTCTGTGTATTCTTTCCATCTTCTTTCGATGCTTCCTGTGTCGTTTAATATTTTCCCTGTAGAGTCCTTCAATATTGCAACTCGAGGCTTGACTTTTTTATTCAGTTCCTTCAGCTTGAGAAATGCCAAGTGTGTTCTTCCCTTTTGGTTCTCTATCTCCAGATCTTTGCACATTTCATTATATTACTTTACTTTACTGTCTTGGAAGAAGTACGACCAGAATGCTCCTTAGAAGCAAGGATGGTGAGACTACATCACATGTACTTTGGACACATTATCAGGAAGGACCAATCCTTGGAGATGGACATAATCCTTGGTAAAGAGGAGGATCAGCAAAAAGGAGGAAGGCCCTCAATGAGATGGGCTGACACAGTGGCTGCAACAATGATCTTAAGCATGGCAACGATTGTGAGGATGGCGCAGGACAGGGTAGTGTTTCAGTCTGTAGTACGAAGGGTTGCTATGAGTTGGAATCAACTCAATGGCACGTAACACAACAATTTGACTTTGTCTCGTCACGTCATCCTTTGAAGTATTCTGTTCAGGTCTTTTACTTCATCATTTCTTCCTTTTGCTTTAGTTACTTGATGTTCAAGAGCAGGTTTCAGAGTCTCTTCTGGCATCCATTTTGGTCTTTTCTTTCTTTCTTGTGTTTTTAATGACCTGTTGATTTCTTCATGTATGTTGTCTTTGATGTCATTTCTCAGCTTGTCTGGTCTTTGGTCATTAGTGTTCAATGCGTCAAATCTATTCTTGAGATGATGTCTAAATCCAGGTGGGATATACTCAAGGCCATACTTTGGCTCCTGTGGACTTGTTCAATATTCTTCAGCTTCAACCTGAACTTACATATGAGCAAATGATGGTCTGTTCAGCAGTTGGTCCCTAGCCTTTTTCTGACGATGATATTGACCTTTTCCTTGGTCTCTCCATGGTCTTTTTCCACAGATGTAGTCGATTTGATTCCTGTGTATCCCATCAGGCGAGATCTGCCTGTATAGTTGCCATTTATGTTGCTGAGAAAAGATATTTGCAATGCAGAAGTCATTGGTCTTGCAAAATTCTATCATACAATCTCTGACATCATTTGTATCACCAGGGCCATATTTTCCAACTACCAATCCTCCTTTGCTTCCAGCTTTTGCATTCCAATCACCAGTAATTATCAATGCATCCTGATTGTATATTTGATCAATTTCAGACTGTAGAAGTTGGCAAGAATTTTCAATTTCTTCATCTTTGGCCTTAGTGGTTGATTTGTAAACTTGAATAATAGTCATATTAACTGGTCTTCTTTGTAAGCCTATGGATATTATCCTATTACTGACAGGGTTATTTATACTTCAGGATAGGTCTTGAGATGGTATTTTTGAAATGAATGCAAGCCCTTCCTCTTTAAGTTGTCATTCTCAGTATAATAGATCATATAATTATCTGATTCAAAATGGCCAATAACAGTCCTTTTCAGCTAACTAATGCCTAGGATATACCTGTTTATGCATTCCGTTTCATTTTGATGATTTCCAATTCTCCTAGATTCATACTTCGTACATTCCAAGTTCCAGTTATTAACATGTAACATGTGCCTGACCCAAGGCATGGTGTTTTCAGTCACCTAATACGCATGTAGGGCCCTGGTTGGGCAGTGGTTAACAGCTCAGGCTGCTAACCAAAAGGTCGGCATTTTGAATCCACGAGCCACTCCTTGGAAACCCTATGGGGTATTTCTACTCTGTCTTATAAGATCTCTTTGAGTTGGAATCGACTAGATGGCAATATTTTTTTAAATATGCATGTAAAAGCTGGACAGTGAATAAGGAAGACTGAGGAAGAATTGATGTCTTTAAATTTATAGTTATGGGAAAAATATTCAATATACCATGGATTGCCAAAAGAACCAACAGATCTGTCTTGGAAGAAGTACAACCAAAATGCTCCTCAGAAGCAAAGATACCGAGACCATGTCTCACATACTTTGGACATGTTATGGGGAAGGACCAGTCCCTGTAGAAGTACATCATGCTTGGTAAGGTGACGGGTCAGCAAAACAGAGGAAGACCCTCAATGAGATGGATTGACATAGTGGCTGCAATGATGGACTCAAGCATGACAAAGACTGTGAGAATGGCACAGGGCCAGACAGTGTTTTGTTCTGTTGTACATAGGGTTGCTCTAAGTCAGAACCAACTCGACGGCACTTAACAACAATATTTTATATTCAGCTTTAATTTCTTTTTTTTTTTTTTTTGTTATACTTCAGGTGAAGGTTTACAGAACAAATAGTTTCTCATGAAACAGTAGTACACATATTGTTTTATGACATTGGTTAACAACTCCACAACATAACAACTCTCTCCCTTATCAACCTTTTCTTTTTTTTTTTGGTGCAAATATACATAGCCAAAGATAACCCATTTCAAAAATTTCTACATGCATAGTTCAGTGACATCTACTACGCTCTTCCAATTTGGCTGCTATTCTCACTTTAGATGAAGGCTTACAGAACAAAATAGTTGCTCATTTACCAGTTAGTACACATGTTGCCCATGACAATGGTTAACGCCCTAACAGCTCATCAACACTATCCTTACTCAACCTTGGGTTCCCTATCACCAGCTTTTCTGTCCCCTTCTGCCTTCTGGCCCTTGTCCTTGGACTGCTGTGACTCATTAGTCCCATTTGGTTTTATGGGGTTGTCCACTTCCCGGCTGAACGGTGAACCTCGGAAATGACTTCACCACTGAGCTAAAAGGGTGTCTGGGGGCCATACTCTCGGGGTTTCTCCAGTCTCCTTTAGGCCAGTAAATCTGGTCTCTTTTTCGTGAGTTAGAATTTTGTTCTACATCCTACTCCAACTCTGTCCAGAACCCTCGGTTGTGATCCCGGTCAGAGCAGTCAGTGGTGGTAGCCGAGGACCATCTAGCTGCACTGGACTCAGTCTGGTGGAGGCCTTGGTAGCTGTGG
>NW_004444008.1:7837644-7911684 GCF_000243295.1 Trichechus manatus latirostris
CTTGTCTTGTTCCTGTTTTCAAGGGGAATGTTTTCAGCCTCTCTCCATTAAGAATGATGTTGGCCATTGGTTTTGCATAGATGCCCTTTATTATGTTGATAAATTTCCCTTCTATACCTATTTTATTGAGAGTTGTTATTGGGAATGGGTGTTGGACTTTGTCAAATGACTTTTCTGCTTCAATTGAGATGATTATGTGATTCTTTTCTTTCCTTTAATTTATGTGGTGGATTATGTTGATTGATTTTCTAATGTTGAAACATCCTTTGCATACCTGGTATGAATCCTACTTGGTCTTGGTGTATTTTTTTTTTTTTTTTTGATATGATGCTGCATTCTATTGGCTAGAATTTTTGTTAAATAGTTTTGGATCTATATTCATGAGAGATATTGGTCTGCAATTTTCTTTTTTTGTGGCATCTTTGCCTGTTTTTGGTATCAGTGTTATGCTGGCTTCAGTGAATGAATTTGGAAGTGTTGCTTCCTTTTCTATGCTCTGAAATAGCTTGAGTAGTACTGGTACACGAGCTTTAATTTCTTTATATAAATATTCCCAACATTTTATCATAAGTAATTTGCAACATACTCCAAATTGGAATTTTAATATCAATATACCCGCCAACGTCTATATTCTACTAAAACATTTTTCTATGGTGATTTTATACATATATAAACATGTATATATATACGTATATAAAATTTATACATACATATCAATCCATCCATTCATCAATTGCTTTTATTTTGTAATGGATTTCACAGTAAATTGTAGAATACAGTATTTAGTTTAATATTTGTTTACAAGTTTTTCTTTGGATGTAAAATTTACCTATAATGAAATGCACCAATCTTAAGTGTTTATTCTCTGAGTTTTGACAAATGCATACACCTGGGTAGCCAACAACCCTACAAAGATACAAAACACTATGCTACCCCAGAAAATTCCCTTAATTAGTCATTTCTCACCCCTACTTCTTCTGAGGCAACCTGTGTTCTACTTTTGTTTAACAATTGATTAGATTCACCTATTTTAGAGCTTTATATAAACTGAATGATACAGTATGTGCTCTTTTGTATTAAGTTTCTTTCATCCAGAACGGAGGTTTTCCTACATCTATTGCTTGTATCAGAAACTCATGCCATTTTATTACTGTGTTATATTGCATTGTTTAAATATCCCAGTCTGTTTATCCATTCTGTTGTTGATGGATACCTTGACTTTTTCCAGTTTTTTTGCTATTATGAATAAAGCTGCCATGAATATTCTTGTACACGTTATATATATATATATAAAATTTCATTTTTCTTGAGTTAATACCTAAGATTGGAATGTCTGGGTCATAGGATAGTCATAAATTTGATTTTACAAGAAACTGTAAAACATTTTACAAAATGACTTTAATGCTTACATTTCCACCAGCAACATATGTGCGTTCCAGTTGCTCCATATCCTCAGCAACGTTTGGTGTAATTGTTCTTTCCTAAATTTTAGCCATTCTGGTAGGTGGTAGGGAATTTCATGAAATTATATGTATTTTTCATATACCGAGCTTATCCAGTCCCATTTCTAGGAAATCTGTTTTCTTTTATTTAACAAGTACATTAGAGCTTATGATGTTAACTTGGATTTCCCTGATGACAAATGGTGTCGTGGACATTTGCATATGCTCAATGACCATTTTTGTATCTTATGTAAAATGTCCATTGTAATCTTTTTTTTTTTTTTTCCAGTTTTCTGGATTATCTTTTTATTGTTCCTGCTCATAACGACCCTCTAGGATAGGGTAGAACTATCCCATAGTGTTTCCAAGGAGCAGCTGGTGGATTCAAATTGCCAGCCTTTGGGTTAACAGCAGAGCTCTTAACCACTGCACCATCATTCTTCCACAATGATGTTGTGGACATTTTCATGTGCTCATGACCGTTTTTGTATCTTATGTAAAATGTCCTTTATAATCCTTTTTTTTTTTTTCATTTTTATTGGATTGTCTTTTTATTGTTGAATTGTAAGAGGTTAATTCTCTCATAGCAATATCTGCAGAGTTGTGTCTCTGGCACAGCACTATGAAGATACATGTGTGTTGGGAAGTTCTATTTTCAGGACACCCTTCTTGGCAGCATGTCTAAAGCCTCCTTGTGATTCTTTTTATTTTTTAGAATATGGGGTAAGAAGTGATATGTGTATGTATATATATACTTTGTGCTTTAGGAGAAAGTTTACAGCTCAAGTTAATTTCTCATTCAAGAATTTATACACGTTTTGTGACATTAGTTGCAGTTCCCACAATGTGACAGCACACTTCCCCTTTCCACCTCGGGTTCCTCATGTCCATTCGTCCAGATCCTGGCCCTTCCTGCTTTTGAACAGGAGCTGCCCATTTGGTCTCATATATTTGATTGGTCTAAAAACCACGTTCTTCACATGTGTTATTTTTTGTTTTATCGGCCTGAAACTAATATTTTATCTTTATTGGTTTTGCAAGCTGCAGCTCATTCTAAATACTAGCTTTTCTGAAAAAAAATTGTTATGCTTTTTCATCCTGATTTTCTTATTGTTCTTTACATACAAACCCTTCTTTTTATGTTTTGCACATGTCCTTAACAAATGTGAGTTTATCGAAGAGTTCATTCATGCTCACTTCTCTCTCTCTCTGTTTCTGCCTCTTTGTCAGTCTACCTCTTCTTATTCTTAGAAACAGGCAAATTATATATCACAATTATACTTTTGAAAGCTCTTCAGATCTGCTCATCTCCATTTGAGAGTTTCAGAATGAAACATGTTGCCCATCTGGGTGACACATCGTCTCCTGCCTGGTGGTCTCTGCTCTGGTTATTGTAAACATCACGGCGACTTGGCAGCTTTTTCCAGAGGTTTCCATCTCTTCCACTTCAGACAACAGCCAATCCCTGTTGCTCAGCATTAATTCCAGAGTAGCAGTTGCTTTTGATTCTCTCTCTACTTTCTGGGAGATAAAATTGTCAGCAGAGCAAGTTTGAAATTTATCAGATACAGTATTTTAGCCGAAAGAGACTTCCAGCGGATGCCTTGAAATTGGAATCTCCCATCAGTGGTATGTCATTTCGCTATGTCATTCTTGTGATCTGTGTCACAAATGTGCATGGCTCATTTCTCCTATCTCATGAGTTTGGTCTGTTACATTCCTCAACCACAATATGGTTTCCCTGTGTCTCTTTTTATCTTTAGACAAGTCCTCTGGAGTAGAGATTCACCACAGGTTTTAGGGAATTTTCATGCAACTACATACCTTTTTCTGACATACAGAGCTCATCCTGTCCCCTTTTCTAGAAGATCTATTCTTATTTAAAAAGTGCATCAGAGTGTCCAGTCTCAGGGATAGTTAAAACATCAGTTTCACCTCTGTGTGTTAAAACTGCAGGCTCCCTTTGCTCCCTGCTCAGATTCTGGATGTTTCTGTGATCAGACTCAAGGGTGCTGCTCCTGAATTCCTGCTCCCTCAGAATGGCCAACTTCCTAATTGAGTTCCACTCACTTCCTTTTTTGTTTTCTGTAAAATGTGAAATTACTTCTCTCTCGGAAAATTCATGTTTGTCTCTTAGGAAAAGGTTCTCATACTGTTTTATGATTCAAAGATTCACCTCAGTTCTTTCAATTTTTGAAATTCATGTTCCTAGCTGTGGGAGTGCTTTGCATCTAGAGAGTTACCTGAGTTTGAGGAATACAGAGCTGAGCTAGCATGTGGCTCTGAGCATGTGCTAGGTGGACTCACAAGCATAGTAAACTGTCTATGCCTGACTCCTCAGTATCTGAAGACTGAGGGTCACCATTCTGATTTTATACAGTCACGGTTGAGATGTAAGGCAGCGGAGTTTGAGTAAGCATTGTATGAACTGTGAATCACAGTACAAGAGAGACAAATAAGAAATTTTTGAACAAAATTGAGTATAAATTTGTATAAATTAATATATGCCTTGTAAAATTGTTTTGAAAATTAAAAGTATTAGTATATATAACTTATATGGTTATATGGAGGCAGCAGTGATTTGGTGGTATAATTCTCACCTTCCATGAGGAAGACCCAGGTTCGATTCCCAGGCAATGCACCTCAAAAGTAACCACCACCTGTCAGTGGAGGCTTGTGGGTTGCTATGATGCTGAGCAGGTTTCAGTGGAGGTTCCAGACTAAGACAGGCCAGGAAGAAAGGCCTGGAGATCTACATTTGAAAATAAGCCAATAAAAACCCTATAGATCATAACAATTTGATCTGCAACATACCTTGGATACAGCACAGGACCAGACAACATTTAGGTCTATTGTGTATGGGGTCACCATAAGACCAGGGCTAACTCAGTGACAGACAACAACAACAACTTGTGGTTTTTCTATATATGTTGTTTGTTTTTAGGTGCCATTGAGCCAGATTTGACTCATAGCGACATGATGTACAACAGAAGCAACCACTGCCTGGTCCTGTGCCATCCTCATGATGGTTGTTATGCTTGAGCCCATTCTTGTAGCCACTGTGTCAATCCACCTTCTGTTTTTTGCTGACCCTCAACTTTACCAAACATGATGTCCTTCTCCAGGGACTGGTCCCTCCTGATAACATATCCAAGGTGTGTGAGACATAGTCTCACCAACCTTGCTTTTAAGGAGAATTATGGACGTACTTCTTCTAATACAGATTTATTTGTTCTTTTGACACTCCATGGTATATTGAATATCCTTCGCCAACACCACATTTCAAAGTTGTCAATTCTTCTTTGGTCTTCCTTATTCATTGTCCAGGTTTCCCATGCATATGATGCAATTGAAAATACCATGGCTTGGGTCAGGCACACCTTAGTCTTCAAGGTGACATCTTTGCTTTTCAGCACTTTGTCCTTTGAAGCAGATTTGCCCAATGCAATGTGTCATTTGATTTCTTGACTGCTGCTTCCATGAGTGTTGATTGTGGATTCAAGTAAAATGAAATTCTTGACAACTTTAGTCTTTTCTCTCGTTATCATGATGTTGCTTAGTGGTCCAGTTGTGAGGATTTTTACTTTCTTTTTGTTGAGGTGTAATCCATACTGAAGTCTGTGGTCTTTGATTTTCATTAATAAATGCTTCAAGTCCTCTTCACTTTCAGCAAGCAAGGTTGTATCATCTACATATCACAGGTTGTTAATGAATCTTTCTCCAATCCTGAAGCCCCATTCTTCTTCACGTAGTCCAGCTTCTGGGATTATTTGCTCAGCATACAGATTGAATAGTTATGGTGAAATGATACAACCCTGACACATACCTTTCCTGACTTTATACCACAGAATATCCCCTTGTTTTCTTTGAACAGCTGCCTCTTAATCTATGAACAGGTTCCTCATGAGCACAATTAAGTGTTCTGGAATTCCCATTCTTCACGATGTTAGCCATAATTTATTATGATCCACATAGTTGAATGCCTTTGTATAGTCAATAAAATACCAGTAAACATTTGGTATTCTCTGTTTTCAGCCAGGATCCATCTGACATCAGCAATGATAACCCTGGTTCCATGTTCTCTTCTGAATCTGGCTTGAATTTCTGGCAGTTCTCTGTCCCTGTACTGCTGCAGCTACTTTTGAACCATCTTCAGTGAAATTTTACTTGCCTATAGTTTTAATGATATTGTTTGGTATTTTCTGCATTTGGTTGGATCATCTTTCTTGAGAATAGGCATAACTGTAGATCTCTTCCAGTCGTTTGGCAGGTAATTGTCTTCCAAATTTTTTGGCATAGATGAATGAGCACTTCAACACTGCATCCATTTGTTGAAACATCGTAATTGGCATTCGCTCAATTCCTGGAGCCTTGTTTTTGTCATTACCTTCGGTGAAGCTTCGACCTCTTCCTTCAGTACCATCAGTTCCTGATCATATGCTACCTCCTGAAATGATTGAATGTTTCCCAATTGTTTTTGGTATAGTGACTCTGTGTATTCCTTCCATCTTCTTTTGATGCTTCCTGTGTAGTTTAATATTTTCCCCATAGAATTCTTCAATATTGCAACTCAAGGCTTGAATTTTTCTACAGTTCTTTCAGCTTAAGTAATGCAGGGCATGTTCTTTCCTTTTGGTTATCTATCTCCAGGTCTTTGCACATGTTATTACAATACTTTACTTTGTCTTCTCGACTTTCCCTTTGAAATCTTCTGTTCAGCTGTTTTACTTCTTCAATTCTTCCACTTGCTTTAGCTACTTGATGTTCAAGGGCAAGTTTCAGAGTTTCTTCTGACGTCCGTTTTGGTCTTTTCTTCCTTTCCTGTCTTTTTAATGACCTCTTGCTTTCTTTATGTATCATGTCCTTGATGTCATTCCACAATTCGTCTGGTCTTTGGTCATTAGTATTCAACATGTCAAATCTACTTTTCAGACGGTCTCTAAATTCAGGTGGGATATACTCAAGGTCTGTCTTTGGCTCTCGTGGACTAGTTATAATTTTCTTAAGTTTCAACTTGAACTTTCATATGAGCAATTAATGGTCTGTTCCACAGTTGCCCCCTGGCCTTGTTCTGACAGATGATAATGAAATTTCCACTGTCTCTCTTCACAGACGTAGTCGATTTGATTCTTGTATATTCTGTCTGGCAAGGTCCACGTGTATAGTCACTGTTTATGTTGGTGAAAAAAGGTATTTGCAATGAAGAAGTCGTTGTTCTTGCAAAATTCTATCATGCGGTCTCTGGTATGGTTCTATCACCAAGGCTGTGTTTTCCAACTACCCCTCTTTCTTCTCTGTTTCCATCTTTCGAATTCCAGTCACCAGTAATTACCAGTGCATCCTGATTGCATATTCGATCAGTTTCAGACTTCAGAAGTTCGTAAAAATCTTCAATTTCTTCATCTTTGGCCTTAGTGGTTGGTGCATAAATTTAAATAATAGTCATATTAACTAGTCTTCCTTGTAGGAGTATGGACATTATCATATCACTGACAGAACTGTACTTCAGGATACGTTTTGAAATGTTCTTTTTGACAATAAATGCAATTCCATTCCTCTTCAAAGTGTCATTCCGGTCATAGTAGACCGTATGACCAATGGCCAATAGCCATCCATTTCAGCTTACTAACACCTAGGATGTTGATGTTTATGTGTTTCACTTCATTTTTGTTGATTTCCAATTTTCCTAGATTCATACTTTGTACATTCCATGTTCCAGTTATTAACGGATGTTTGCAGCTGTTGCTTCTCATTTTGAGTTGTGCCACACCAGCAGATGAAAGTCTGGAAAGCTTGACTCCATCCACGTCATTAAGGTTGACACTACTTTGAGCAGGCAGCTCCTCCCCAGTTATATTTTGAGTGCCTTCCACCTTGAGGGGCTCATCTTCCAGTCCTATACCAGACAATGTTCTACTGCTATTCATAAGGTTTTAACTGTCCAATTCTTTTCAGAAGTAGACTGCCAGGTTTGTTTTAGTCTGTAAGATCAGCTGAAACCTGTCAGCCATGGGTGACCCTGCTGGTATTTGAATACAGGTAGCATAGCTTCCAGCATCACAGCAACACACAAGTCCCCACAGAATGATAAACTGACAGACGACAGACACATGGAAGATTTGTATATATATACATATATATATATATATATATATATAGAGAGAGAGAGAGAGAGAGAGATATGCAGGTAACCTGCAGCTTAGGAATGTCTAACTGATATACAACCTGGAGTTACAAACCAATCCCTGTAAAGCCTATTATATTAAAAATTTGAGATACATACAATTGTTCATAATAACAAACAGGCACTACTTTGTGACATGCATGAAAACATTATTGTTACTGCATTATTATGTTGAAGATCCCTGGTAGGACAATCAGACACCATAATCGTCCAATGTTTCTAATCATTACTGGAATATCTTCTTATCATTTTTAAGGTTGCCATATACTCTGTCCTATAGGGTCTCTATGAGTTACATTGACTGGACGGCGATGGGTTTTGTTTTCTTTTACATTGGTAATTATGGCTGAAAAGTAACAATCCTGCTGTCAGAGAAAACCACTGAAATACTTCAGTAAAAATTAGCCAAGCCTGGAGATGTATACTGTAGCAAGGTACATAGTTATCTCTAGGAATTAGAAAGTAGGACCACAAGATCAAGTTGTGGTTCTACGAGGACTCTCTTGATGAGGAACAATCACATATTCCCACAGGCATGCTTCCATTCCTGGGACATAAAGTCTGTGCTGTGCTTTCAGAGGGGAACACCATCATCCATTATTTCTAGATGACACATACCTTACCAAGACAATTTTCTACATTATAACATTTTAATGTTGTCACTTTTTTGAGAATGTTTTGTCTTTAAAGAAGAACAGGTCAAATCTTAAAAATTTTATATAGCTTTGATAGAAATCAATACAGCGAAGGGCAAATTTGCTACAAAGTATTTTTGAATGTTTTATTTATCAGACTTTCACCTGTACAAATTAGACACTTGGGATCTAACACGAATGAATCCAGGGTTACAATGTTTACAGGATGGCAGCACATCTTCACTCCCCAAAGAAAGAAATTATGTTAAAAATCTTACCGTAAATGCATAGTTATACTAAGTAGATAAAAGCAGGCAGGCTTTGACTAATTTGCCACAATCCCATTGAAACTCCTAGCTTTAGATTTGCATTTGAGCTATGGCAATACTATTGGTTTCCAATACTGGATAAATGTATCTTGGAAAGCACAGTTTCTTTTTAAAAAATTTTTTTTTTATTGTACTTTAAGTGAAAGTTTATAATTCAAGTTAGTCTGTCATACAAAAATTTATACGTATGTTGTTATGTGACCCTAATTGCTCTCCCTATACTGTGACAGCACCTTCCTCCTTTCCACCCCTGATTTCCTGTGTCCATTCAACAAGCTCCTGATCCTCTCTGCCTTCTCATCTCACCTCCGGACAGGAGCTGCCCATTTAGTCTCATGCATTTACTTAAGCTAAGAAGCACACTCTTCATGAGTATCATTTTGTGTCCCATAGTCCAGTCTAAACTTTGTCTGAAGAGTTGGCCTCAGCGATGGTTTTAGTGCTGGGTTGACAGAGAGTCTGGGGGACACGCTTTCTGGGGTTCCTCCAGTCTCAGTTAGACCATCAAGTCTGGTCTTCTTACTAGAATTTGAGTTCTGCACCCCACCTTTCACCTGCTCCATCTGGGACTATCTGTTGTGTTCCCTGTCGAGCAGTCATTTGTGGTAGCCGGGCACCATCTAGTTCTGGTCTCAGGCTGATGCAGTCTCTGGTTTATGTGGCCCTTTCTGTCTCTTGGGCTAGTACTTTCCTTGTGACTTTGGTGTTCTTTATTTTCCCTTACTCCAGGTGGGTTGGGACCAATTGATGCATCTTAGATGGCTACTCGATAGTTTTTAAGACCCCAGATGCCACTCCCCAAAGTAGGATGCAGAACATTTTCTTGATAAACTTTGTTATGCCAACTGACCTAGATGTCCCCTGAAAGCATGGTCCCCAGAACTCTGCCCCTCCTACTCTGTCCCTCGAAGTGTTTGGCTGTATTCAGGAAACTCCTTATCTTTGGTTTAGTCTAGTTGTGCTGACTTCCCCTGTAGTGTATGCTATCCTTCTCATCACTTAATTTTTGTCTACTATCTAGTTAGTGAATAACCCTCTCCCTCCCTCCCCACCCTCATAACCATCAAAGAATGTTTTCTACTGTGTTTAAACCTTTTCTTGAGTTTTTATAATAGTGGTCTTATACAATACTTGTCTTCTTGTGACTGATTAAATTGTCTCAGCATAATGCCTTCCAGATTCCTCCATGTTAGAAGATGTTTCACAGATTCTTCATTGTTCTTTATCGTTGTGTAGTATTCCAAAAGAACAAACAAATCTCTCTTGGAAGAAGTACAACCAGAATGCTCCTTAGAAGCAAGGATGGATAGACTATGTCTTACATACTTTGGACATGTTGTCAGAAGGGATCAGTCCCTGGAGAAGGACATCATGCTTGGTAAAGTAGAGGATCAGAGAAAAACAGGAAGACCCTTAGTGACATGGATTGACACAGTGGCTGCAACAATGGGCTCAAGCACAACAACGATTGTGAGCAAGGTTCAGGACTGGGCAGTGTTTCGTTCTGTGGTACATAGGGTCGCTGTGAGACACAACTGACTCGACGGCACCTAACAACAATAACAACAGTATTCCATAGTGTGAATATACCATAATTTGTTTATTGATTCGTCTGCTGATGGACACCTAGGTTGTTTCCATCTTTTTGCTGTCATGAACAGTGCTGCAATGAACTTGGGTGTGTGTATATCTATTCGTGTGATGGCTCATATTTCTCTAGGATATATTCCAAGGAGTGGGATTGCTGGATGGTATGGTACTTCTATTTCTAGCTTTTTAAGAAAGCTCAAATTGATTTCCAAAGTGGTCGTACCATTTTACATTTCCGCTAACAGTGTATAAGTGTTTCAGTCTCTCCACAACCTCTCCAGCATTTATTATTTTGTGTTATTTGAATTAATGTTAGCCTTGTTGGGGTGAGATGGTATCTCATTGTAGTTTTGATTTGCATTTCTCTAATGGCTAATGATGGTGAGCATTTCTTCATGTGTCTGTTAGCTGCCTGAATGTCTTCTTTGGCAAAGTGCCTGTTCATATCCTTTGCCCGTTTTTTAATTGGGTTATTTGCTTTTTGTTGTCGAGGTTTTGCAGTATCTTGTAGATTTTAGATCTTAGATGTTGACTGGATTTGTCGTAGCCAAACATTTTTTCCCAGTCTGTGGGTTGTCTTCTTACTCTTTTGGTGAAGTCTTTGGATGAGTATAAATGTTAGATTTTTAGGAGCTCCCATTTATCTAGTTTCTCTTCTGGTGTTTGTGCATTGTTACTTATGGTTCATATTCTGCATATGCCATGTATTAAGGCTCCTAGCAGAAAGCACAGTTTCTTAAGGCTACCAAACGAGCAATGACAAATAGTCTCCTGGTAATAATAAAACACGTGTTTTTTTTGGTTTGGTTTGATTTGTTTCTCTATATAGCATAGTAATGGTAGACATTATTTCCTGAATTTTCATTTCTATAGGATTTTGAGGCAAATATCTATGTTTTTGCATTTATAAGGTAGAAGGTGAGAGACCATCCCCACACTTTTAAAGGCCAACTTTTGCAAACGTACTATTTTAGATTGCTAGGGCTGCCATAGCAAAACATCAGAAAGTGGGTGACTTTAAAGAACAGATTTGTTTCCTCACAGTTTTGGTGGTTAAGAGTTCAAATTCAGGGAATCATCAAGGGCATGCTCTCTCTGAAGGCTGTAGGGAGATCCTTGTCTCCTTCAGTTTCTGTAGACGCTGGCATGTCTTGGTGGTTCTTGGGTCAAGATGGATCCTCACACACTGCCTTCCCTCTGTGTATGACTCCTTTTCTATGTCTGTACTTCTCTTTTATAAGATGCCATTCAGAAGGGACTAGGACCCACCCTACTCAGGTATAACCTCATGAAACTCATTAAATAACTGAGAACATCTGCAAAGAAAAACCCTATTTCCCCAAACAAGGTCACATTCACTGGTGCAAGAGTTAGGACTTCAACATATCTTTTTGGGACACAATTCAATCCATAACACCTACTTTCTCCTCTTCCACTAGATTCTGTCTGCACCAATGACTAATCGTGTCCCAAAATCTCCCTCACCCCATGTCCTCTCTGTTAATCTGTTGACTGATTGGATAATTCCATCTTCCTAGAAATCCATGATGGTTATTTGAAATAATATAGGCAAAGCACTTAACACAGAGCATTGCATTCATACTCTCTCAATAAAGTTAGCCATTAGGAATCCTTAAGCCCATTAAAGATTTCCTGACAATTGTTAGTCAAGGAGGGTAGAATTGTTATCAAATAGATATAATTCAAAAGTCAGAAAATTGCAAAGTTAATAGACCTGAGTTCTTTCAATAATCAAAATATCAATGGGATTTACTTGGTGGTTGTTGTACCTTCAGCTCTTTCTACATAAGCATAAGGCCATTTGGCAGTGTTGCCTTGGTATCCACCGTACATTTTATCTCCAGAAGTCTAAAAATATACCCTAAATATGTATGGTAGGGGCAGCAGTTGTTCAGTGGTAGAATTCTCATCTTTCATGCAGGAGATGTGGATTCAGTTCCCAGAAAACGCACCTCATGCACAGCCACTACTCATATATCATTGGAGGCTTATGTGTTGCTATGACGCTGGACAGATTTCAACGGAGCTTGCAGACTAGAGCAGACTAGGAAGAAAGGCCTAGTGACCTACTTCTGAAACTCAGCCAGTGAAAACCTTATGGATCACAATGGTCCAATCCCCAAACCATCATGGAATGGCACAAGACTGGGGTGTTTTATTCCATTGTGCATGTGACTGCCATGAGTAGGGGGCCAACCAGACAGCAGCTAATAACAACACAAAATACATGTAAAATTAAGGACAAAGTTTCTTCCCAGACAGTTGACCATAGTTACCATCATTCATAACACCAATTTTGTTGCTCATTGTTGATAAAAAAAGAAAAGTGTTCTTTATAGAAAGTGAAAAGATGCAGCTAGCACAGAGAGGAATCATTTCTGATACAGATAAAACTGTAGCAGACATTTTTTAGAAAATATCCAGTGGGAGAAAGGAAATTGGGTACTGAGTTGAGGTAGACTCTGCTTAATTTGTTTCTCCTTTTGAGCTGTTACAGGAGACCTAGGTGTCTTTGTCATCTAGTGCTGCTATAACAGAAATACTGCAAGTGGATGGCTTTAACAAAGAAAAATTTATTCTTTCACAGTCCAGTAGGCTAAAAGTCCAAATTTAGGGTGCCAGCTCCAGGGGAAGGCTTTCTGTCTTGGCTCTGGAGGAAGGTCCTTGTCATCAGTCTTATCTTGGTCTGGGAGCATCTCAGCACAGGAACCTCAGGTCTAAAGGATGTGCTCTTCTCCCAGTACTGCTTTCTTGGTGGTATGAGGTCTCCATGTGTCTCTGCTCGCTTCTCTCTTTTATATCTCAAAAGAAATTGGCTTAAGACACTATCCAATCTTATATACCTCATCAGTATAACTGTCGCTAATCCATCTTATTAGATCATAGTGATTGAATTTGCAACACATAAGGAAATCACATCAGATTACAAAATGGTACACAATTATACAATACTGGGAATCATGACTCAGCCAAGTTGATACACACCTTTTTGGGGGGAAGTAATTCAATCCATGATGCTAGGCTTCTCCATCATCAGACTAAAAGCTCTGGCAAAGGATGGAGCCTATTCAAGGCAGCCCAGTGGGCAACATAGAGGAGAATCAGCAGCTCCATCCAAAGGTGTTGCCCTTGTCCATTACCGACTGAGAGGTCAATGAATGCACCTTGGAGATAATTTTCGGAAAGCCAATATAAAAGCTAGGAGTCCCTGCATGGTGCAAACAGTCAAGAGTACAACTACTAGCCAAAAGGTTGGTGATTAAAGCACACCCAGAGGCATCCTGGAAGACAGGCCTGGCAATTTGCTTCTGAAAGTTCACAGACTTGAAAACCTTATGGACCAGTTCTACTCTGCGCAAGGAGGGTTGATTTCAGTTGGAGTCAACTGGATCTCAACAAACAACAAAAACAAAAATACTAAAGCTTGTTTGTTAAACTTAATCACACTTTATCTTGTCAGTAAATAGTGTATAGTTTATTCCATGGTGTAAATTATATCATTTCCAAAGAATGTCTTTTATTGTCTTCATGAATGTCAGATATTGATAATCATTGTAGGCACTGATAAAGAAACATCTGAGCTTAGCTGATGCCAACATCAGTTTGATGCCCAGAGAAGATGGAAGCACCTGAATAAACCTGAATCCTACCCAGGTGTGCTACACTTGTAGACCTCTGGAGTATGATCTGCCTCCAGTGGTGTCTTTTGGGGGTGGACATCGGGTAAAGCTAAGTATGTGTGCCAACTTCTTAGAAATTTGAATTTAAGGCCAGACAACCCAGTCTACCTTTCTTTGCAAGATGAACCCATAAGATGTTGTCTTAGTTTCCTAGTGCTGTTGTAACAGAAATACCACAAGTGGGAGGCGTTAAAGATCAGGAATTTATTTTCTCATACTTCTGGAGGCTAAACGTCCAAATCAAGGTCCCCTTCCTTGTTGGTAGTCCCCAAGCATTCCTTGGTTCCTCAGAATTCCTCACATGGCATGTCTTGTCCCTGTGTGTGTCTCTGTGTCTAATCTGCTTTTTTTATAAATCAGAGGTGATTAGATTTAGAACCTACTCTGTTCAGATATGATCTTATTAGCATAACAAAAAAAATCCTACTTCCAAACAGGATCACATCCACAAGTATAGGCGTGAAGATTCCAACATATATTTTCGGGGGCATAATTTAACCCACAACACATGTCAAACTCAAGAACCAGAGAGAGTCATGCTTCCCATCAGGGAGGCTGTGAGAGCCAGCCTGCAATGAGGGGGAAGAGACTAACAGAGACAATGGGTCCTTTCAGCACTGAGGCCTTGGCCAAGCCTTCCTCAGGTCCAGCTACTCTCTGCTCTCTTCACATCTTGGTTGTTCAATCTGTCAATCAGAAACAACCATAACCATTTAGGGCCAGCCCCAAGTGTTTCTGCCTAACATTATAAACTTTAATTGGGATGTTCCAAACCCACATTCACTTGAGACCTCCTCCTAGTGGAGCCAAGAACCCTCCACGTATTACAAATGAGAGAAGGAAAACATGGCCCAATCACAAATCAGCCCCTACTTAGAAAGAACCTAACTCTGCTTGAATGGAAACATTCCAGACTGTATCCGTTTATTTCCGACTAATTTTCTCAAAGATTCTTATAAACAGAGACCACTATCTTTCTCAAATCAAAGTCCTTGGTAGCTCTCCTCTTGAATGCTAGGCTTCCATGCTGTAGAAATTTGGTTTACCCTCAAATAAAATCTTCCTTAAAATGTTTATAACTCTACCCCAGAATCTGTCATTTAACCAATACTCACGTGGACTCTACAATCTAATGGATTTTCTTTGAACTTAAACTTGCTCAAGGTGACGATGTATGACTTGCAAGTCCTACAGATGTCCCTGGTTTGCCTGACTGCTTTCCCTTCTCTGAGAATACAAGACCCCAAACACGTGGGTCTATCATCCTGCTGGGGTCCAGTAGGTTCTCACAGAACTCTCCATCAGCACCTCCCAAACTCTCTCTTCCTCTAGGTCTAGGGGCAAATGTTATCACACATCCTAGACTCAGTTTGCTACTTCTGTCTTGTAAAAAGGATACTGATGGTAGAATGTCCTTGCGTAGATGAGAGATAGGGTACCTGCAATGCCCTGCAAAGAGCCAGCCTCATAATAGGTGCTTGTGGTATTATAGCTCTGACTGCTGGTCTTGACAGAACCCAGGAGGAAGCAGTATCAATAGCTCCCCTTTCAGATGAGAAAAGAAGCTAGGAGAAGCTCCGTGTCTCACTCCAGCTAATATGCAGCAGACATACTTTAAACTCCTTTTATCTGTTTCTCTCTAAACTCATGTTCTTCCCACCGTTTCCAGAATCTCCATTGAACAGGGATCAATTCACTGTGACAGCAGGCAGTGGACAGGGAAGCTTGGTATTACGACAGAAATGATATACTATTGTTCCCATCTGAAATAGAGTCTTACAATGATGTTAACACTCTAGCACCTACTATGTGTCTGACTCTGCCAGCCACTTTTTCTACTTTGTTCTACTTCTTACAAAGCCCCTCCACTGTGGACATTACAATACTTTTAAAGCTGAAAACCAGGGCCTGGAGAGGTGAAATAGCTGTTGGATTTCACACAGCTGCCAGTGGTCACTCTGGATTTCAAACCTAGGTTGCTCAGATCCTGAGTGGGAACTCCTTCCATTTCCCATGCTTCCTTCCTGAAGATGATATAAATTACCCATGGGTGTTTCATCTTCACCATCTTTCTTGGGACAGGGAATCATTACAAATATATTGTCATTGAAAAGATAGAATCAGAAATAAAGGGTCATTGCTAAAGTTAGCCACCACCCGTCTGTCAGTCTGTCGCACTATGGTGGCTTGGGTGTTGCTGTGATGCTGGAAGCTATGCCACTGGTATCTCAAATACCAGCAGAGTCACCCATGGTGGACAGGTTTCAGCAGAGCTTAGACTAAGACAGACTAGGAAGAAAGGCTTGTCAGTCTACTTCTGAAAATTAGCCAATGAAAATTCAATGGATCACAACAAAATATGCCTGATATAGTGCTGGAAGATGGGTCCCCTAGGTTGGAAGGAACTCAAAACACAAAGCGGCTACAACAATGGACTCAAACAGGCCAGTGATCATGAAGATGACCCAGGACCAGGCAATGTTTCGTTTCGCCCTACGTGACGTTGCCGTGAGTCAGAGCCGACTAGCCAGCAATTAACAGCAACAACCACCACCACCACCTAAAGTTCAAAATCTAGCTGCAGAAGGAAATCCGCTTTCCTTGGGGTAGGGTCGATGTCCTCTAAAGAGGAGCGCTCCGCTTATCTCCAAGTGACTTGTGCTCATGCAACAGCATGATGGGCTTCCATCATACTGACTACAGGGATGAACAGAGCTGTACAGAGACACGAAAGCGGAATCATTCCGTAGCCTGAAGACAGGAGGGAAAAGAAGAGTGCATGTGATCTGATTGGCAAAACCGAACTTAAGCAGAAGAAACCCAAGTTACTTGAGAATGTTTAAAACAAAAGAGAGAGAGGCAAAAAAGAAAAAAGTACAGAGTTTGGTGGTGATAGACTGAGCCCATAATTAAACATGATTTTAATTCTGCAAGTCTCCTTAATTAACATCCAGAGTCTTTTGAACTTTGACTTGTTTTACATTTGCAATTGTTATTTAAGAGCCCAGTGTTTACTCCTGAGGATGGCACTTGCAAAGTGCCAAGATATGCATAGGCTCTATGTCAGTGCCTTTTCCCCCCTGTTTTGAAAACATTTACTTGAATAAAGTGTATTGTGGTTGCCTACACTCATACAGAAAGCCTTTAGTTAAAAGTTATCATTCCACACAATGGCACATTTGACAGTTATCACAAAGAAGATGTGTCTGTGAGGAGATTTAAATAAAAAATGGAGCCAAGCCACCGAGGAGTTCTAGTAGAGTTTATAATTAACATGAGGCAGAAGGTTCTAAAAATTGAATTTCATGCATAATTGTGGTGCTCATTACTGTCAATAATTACCATTACAAAACATTAAATGTAACATGCAAATAATTTGGAGACTGAAAGGGTTAATAAAATTATCTTTGGAACATAGTAACAGGGACGGTAGGCAAAATAATAATGATGTTGTAATAAGTAGGAGTGTGTGTTCTCGTCCCAAAAGGTTGTTACACATACTTACTGTTAAGCATTTGATAGTTACAGGGAAAATGTCAAAAAGACACTTTCGGAATTGCTAAAGGGCAGAGTCTTCAAAGGGATGGCTTTGTTGTTGTGCTGTTTTGTTTTCTTGTTGTTTGCTTCATTTTCTTTTTTTTTTTTTCCTTTTACAGGCAAAAGGCGTAATTCCTATCACCAGAAATAGTATGTATACATCACGTCAGCATATGTGCATAGAATAGGTCAAATACAAAAAAACACACATAGGTATATGCTACTATTTTCCTGCAAACTTTTTTTTTTTTCCAAGATATAATAGTATTATTAGATACCCACCTTGCCAGTATATACACTTGCTTCTTCTATGGTCACTTAGTGGTAACCTAGGGCGGAAGTGAATTATAACATTTAATTCCTTTTAGGATGAACATTTATTTTTTTCTTTATTATTATTGTTTCTGGATACTATGAACAACGTGCCAATGGACACCCTAGTAATATATCTTTGTGCAGGTGTTAAACTTTGCATAAGACAGACTCCACCATGGGAGGGTGCATCAGGATCAAAGGACATGCCCATATTATTTTGATAGTTATTCCCAAACTCTGCACTGAACATGGGTATCAGTAACAGCCTTCCAGAGTGCTCATTTCTTCACATCCTCATCATCTGTCGATATTACTGATGCTGTCACTTTTGTCAACATGAGGGACAAGGACTTTCACCTCACTACTGTTTTAATTTGCATGTCTTGAGTCACTTGTTCGGTTGCACCTGTTTTTGAATGATTTTTATCTATTTATTTTTCTTCTGTACTTTGTCTGTTTTAATTATTACCACGTTACCATTTTCATGGTTTCCTTGTTGATTTATCAGTACTTTTATTTGGGAAACTTAGCTGTATTTTTTGTTATTATTTTCTCTCAATGTATAGCATAGCTAGTATTTTAGAATATCTTGTCTTTCATTTCGATTTTTTGGTCTTCTAGAAAAGTGACTGGGTGAAACCAAAGTAGCTTGGGAAAAGGTTCACATATAAAGATCTCACATCCTGAAGAGCCCACAGGATGTCCAGGACCAGAGCCAGCTAGGACGATGGACAGCAATGTTTCCCTTTAGGGGACTCTGAGTGGCCTTGCTGTTCCTGGGGGCTGTCCCTGCCTTGGGATGCAGCATCCCAGATTTATATTGATCCAGAGGCAAGGAAGTCTCAAGAAAGCCAAGCATCTCAGCTAAATCTAAGAAAGTACAATATCAGCATTTAGAAACTGTAAAAACGGCTTGGGGTGGTGTCTGACCTTCTCCAACCCCACAAGGGGGAAGGAGAACCAAGGTCAACAGCCCAAGGCTGATTCCTATGAGGCAGGAGTCAAACATGCTTCGTTTCTCCACCATCTTTACCAACTCTAACACCAATTGTCCCTCCCACCGCACTCTCTACAGGGTTTGATAATTCATTGCAATGGCCATACAGAACTCACAGACCATACTCACAATTACGGGGTTTATTATGGAAGTAATATTTACAATTCAGGCTCAACAACACTCAAGATAGAGTTCTTCCACCAGAATAGCCTCTCCCCAGCTGTGCTTGCAGGCACACCTCAGTCTCTGCCCAAAGGCACTCAGCTTTCTCTCTCTGTGGGCCGCGAAGCTCACCGTGCCATCTCCTGCTCCGGGGTCTCGCCTTCCTTGGTGGTGGTGGGCTCTCCTCTCTGCTCTGGAATTTTCTCTCTTTTAAGGCAAAAGTGACCAATCCCCTTGGTAGGCCACCATCACCCTATCACACAATCACCTGAGGGAGAGTTACAAGCCCATGGCTAGAAAGACCACACACAAAAGTAATTAATCCACCACAGAAACCCATCACTTTTATTATATCGTCCATGCATTATGAAACTTTGAAGTGAATTTCAGGGTACAATTTTGGACAATGTGCAGAAATTATGCAGTGGTAGAATTCGTACCTTCCATGAGGGAGACCTTGGCTCGGTTCCTGGCCAATGCACCTCATGTGCAGACCTCACCTTTCTGTCAGTGGAGGCTTGTGTGTTGCTATGATGTTGAGCAGGTTTCAATGGAGCTTCCAGACTAAGGTGGACTAGGAAGAAAGGCCTGGCTGTCTACTTCTGAAAATCAGGCAATGAAAACTCCATGGAGCACAGCGGTCCAATCCCATTGTGCACAGGGTTCCCATGAGTCAGTGGCTGACTCGACTGCAGCTAACAAGAACCAGAAAAATTGCACAGGTCAGGTGAAGCACAGTTGTACTGGGTAATAGATATAAATGTTGGTAGTTGAACATGGTTTCCAAGCTCAGCTGAACAAGGTTAGGTTCAGAAAAGGATAACCAGGAATAATGGCTAATTTTCAGTATTTCCTCCCATGGAATAAATAGCATGAAATAGCTTATTCGTATGACTAGCACTCATGTTCAATCAATGTATAAAATAGTGGGGGGGTAACTGCCTTTGAGTCAGCAAAATTCATTCAGCAACTGCTCTGGGGGATGTAAAGAGAAATGGTCTTTGAGAAGCTGATAGTCTGAACAGAATTTTATATAGTATATATTTATATAGCATTTGTTCATAGCAATAGTCATTTTAAAACTTGAAAGCTTTTTCACATACATTACCTTCCTTGTATCAGGAAGATTAAATTTGCGCAAGGAAAAAAAATCTAAATAAAATGTAGGCTTGGAATACTAGGAATTGTAAATTCTAGACATTATTTTGGTACCTCATTGTAAATCTGTGGTCTCCACATGGTCAGGACGCAGGAGGATGTTTGGGTGCTTTGTAGCTGCAGCGGAAGTCTAGCCCCATCTCCTGAAACTTCCAAGAGATTCTGGAATGGAAGCAAATGTTTATGGATACACCTCCATTAAACACTCTTGCTCAGTTAATGAAAATCCAAGTCACTGAAATCGCTTTCAGGTACAACCTTAAAATCACCACACACAGACTGGGTTCTGCCCTCTCCTCAGACGATTATTTAAAGAGTGTTGTGAATGTGTGTGAGTGAGTGCCAGTATGTGTGAGAGAGCACGCAAATGTGTGTGTCAGTATGTGTGATATGTGTCAATTTTTTTGTGTTCACACATGTATGAAGATCAGTGGATGGATATCAGTGTGTAGGTGTCAACGTGTATGCTCATGTGTGAGTACACTAGTATGGGTGTGTAAGTCAGTGTGTGTGATGTGTGTGTCAACTTGTGTGCACATGTATATGTGTGTGTCGATGCTTATGCATCAGTGTGTATATCTTTGTACGTCAGTGTGCATGAGTGTGCTTATGAGCGCGTGTCATTCTTATCTGTGTGTCTGTGTATGCACGTATGTATGAGTGTCTGTGTTTATGTATCAGTGTGTGTAAGTTTGTGTATGTCAGTGTGCATGAGTGTGTCAGTGTATGAATATGAGTCATTTTTGTCTGTGTTTCATGCGGGCGCATGAGTGTGTTCTGTGTGTACGTGTGTATCAGTGTGTGTGAGTCTGTGTGTGTCAGTGTGCATAAGTGTGTCAGTGTGTGAGTGTGGTCACTTTGACTGTGTGTCATGTGTGTATACAAGTGTCTGTGTGTCTGTGTCAGTGTGTACCAGTGTGTCTGTGGGTGTCAGTTGGCACAGGCATGTCAGTGAGTAAATGTGTGTGGTGTGTGTCTGTGTGTCTGTGTCAGTGTTTAGGTATCAGTGTGTGTCTGTGTGTGTCAGCTGGCGTAACGATGTCAGTGTGTAATGTGCGTTGTGTATGTGTGCATGAGTGTCTATGTGTGTGCCTGTAGCACAGTGGAGTCACATTTTTCTGGCTGACATCATGTCTCAGAGACTTGAAAACTACTGTACAGTGTTCCTGAACTTGAGGTCTGGGCCTGCAGGCTGAGAACTCGTGAAAATGTTCTTGGATTTGATGCTGTAATTATAATTTGTTTTAGAGAAGCAATTATTTTTTGCCAGCTATAGTTAAGCTGCAGAACTAATTGTTACAAATGAGTAAATGGCATATGCCTCTGCTAAAATGTACTCTGTTTTATGGTTGAAACTTGGGCATCAACAAAGTAAAAGTCTAGACAGAATTAAAAAAAAAGAAAAAAGGAAAAAAAACTTTGGAAAATAAACAGAATGAAAACTCAAGGATTTTGAATTCTTGAGAAGTTGAACTCATATCTGTTGACAAAACTCTAGTTGAGCTAGAGAGTGACACACGATGGCAGATGGCCCTGGTGGAGCTGTTCACCGCAGACACCTCACCAGGGATGGCTTAGTCGAAAGCTGCCATCTGATCCCACACGCAGATTTTAATTAGCACATGCTTTTAAGTTGGGGAACATGACACTAATTTACTGCGTATCTTCACTTTAAGCACGTGCGCATAATCTTAAGCCAGAGTTCGCGTATTGATAATAAAGAAGTCTTTGATAGAATTTTTTAAAAAAGTTACTGTCAGGTTGATTCCAACATATGATGACCTCATGCTTGTTAGAGTAGAACTGGGCTCCATAGGGTTTTCAATGTCTGATTTTTCAGGAATAGATTGCCAGGCCTTTCTTCTGAGCACCCAGGGACGCTCTTAAAAGAATACAAATAGCCTAAACAGCCCGGTTGTGTGGTTAATCTAACTTGCATACAAACAAGAAAACAAAACAAAAACATTCAATAAGGATCTATCCCAGGCCTTAAAAGCGTTTGTATGTGGTTTGATAAGATAACTATTGTTGTCTCTCATCAACCACCTTCCGGGTTATCACTCCCTCTCTGTTCTTGGAATCCCAGGCCCTAAGCTGCCTTTGAGTTCCTGCATCCTTCACCTCTGTTTTTACTGGGGCAGGAGCCGATTGGAACCCCAGTAACTGGACCCTCCTGGCAACACACATCTCTAAAGTCACACTCCTAGCGGTCTCTCCCCATCATTGTCTGCTGTTTTTATCCAAGTGTTTGTTTTTCTTCTTTCTCATTATAAATGACATTGGGTCCATCCATTCACTTCAGGGCAATCTCCACCAAAAAGTGAAGACCTATGGATCCAGAAAGGGAAAGAATTGACAATACTTTTCTCAAACCAAAAAACCAAACCAAACACATAGCTGTCAAGTCGATTCTTACTCATAGTGACCTTATAGGGCAGAGTAGAACTGCCCCACAGGGTTTCCAGGGAGCAGAGTCCAACTTATTCCTAAATGATACCACATGGGAGGTCGACTTCTCCACTGGGCACCCATAAATATCTCCTTCTTCTCTGTCCAGGTTTGAGACTGTTACTGTATTTCTGAGAGAGGCCAGCCAAATGGTGTGAATTATGTGAAAGTCAACAGACCTGCTGACTGAACCTGGAGTTAAGAAGACTCACACACCCAGTACCAGGAGTGCTGGGCAGCCCCTCCGCACCACTGCGCCCTGCACTGCCTCTGATGTGGAAGAGAAGGGGAGGACCAGGCTCCTCAAGGGCAGCTTCACTCTCAAGGGAGACAGACGCTGCTGTTCCCAAGTTTGCTGGTCTAAGAGAGCATTCCCCCTGCTGGGTCAGTGAGGGAAAGGACAGCGGGTGTCCTGAAGATATGCTGTCCTGGAGCAGTTCACAGGAACTAACCTCAGGGCTGGGGACCACAGAAATTGCCCGTCCTAGTTGCCGAGGACCACCTCACAAAATACTACCAAGTGAGTGACTTTAAAGTACAGAAATGTATCTTCTCTCAGTTCTGGAGGCTGGAGTTCAAATTAGCGTGCCTGCCATGTTGATTCCTTCTGAGGGAGCATCTGTCCCAGGCCTCTCTCCTAGCTTCCGGTAGCTTCAGGCGATTCTTGGCATTCTTTGGATCGCAGCTGCATCTGTTTGCCTCGTCACCTGCCCTCCTTTCTTCCTCCATCTCTCTGTGTCCTTTATCCTCTTTCACAAGATCCCACTCAGCTGGGATCCGGACCCACTCTATTTCCAAACAAAGTCACACTCACAGGTACAGGGATTAGGAATTCAGCATATTTTATGCAGATACACTCAGTCCCGAACACTGCCCGAGCAGGCCCAACACTCGTGATCAATAACCAGACTGAGTCACCTTTAGAGACAATATATCTCTGATAGCTCAAGGGCCAAGCTAAGCAAACACCCCATTTAACATTACTAAGCAGGACACTTAAAATGCTCTGGAGTACTCACATTCAGATCTATTAGGACTAAACAATCTTGTTAAATATCAAGAAATAAACATATTCCCCACTTAGTAACTCAAGGGCCCATTCTAGAAGCAGACCTCAGAAGACAGTTTTCTGCTAGAAATGATTCAGCGTTTCTCTAGATCATTGTTGACAGAGATAGAATGTTGTTGTTGTTAGCTGCCATGGAGTCAGCCCCTACACAACAGAATGAAATGCTGCCGGGTCCTGCACCACTCCCATGAAGAGCTGCCGATCGGACCATTGTGGACCACAAGGTTTTCCTCGGCTGATTTTCAGAAATAGACCACCAGGACTTTTTCTTAGTCTGTCTTAGTCTAGAAGCTCTGCTGAAACCTGTTCAGCATCATAGCAACACCCAAGCCTCCACTGACAGACGGGTGGTGGCTGTGCATGGGGGGCATTGGCCGGCAATGGAACCCAAGGGTCCTGCATAGAAGGTGAAAATCCCACCACTGAACCACACTGCCCACCGTGTGATGTACTAAAAAGCCACAAATACAAGTTACATGTTTCATTTTTATTTGTTTATTTTTTTGTGTAGCCACATATATCAGGTAAAATAAACATGGATGAAATTAAGTTTAATAATATATTTTACATAACCCAACTGCAGACTAAGATGCGCCTGACCCAAGCCGTGGTGTTGTCAATCTCCTCATATGCATTCGAAAGCTGGACCATGAATAAGGAAGACTGAAGAAGAATTGACACCTTTGAATTGTGGTGTTGGCAAAGAATATTGAATATACCATGGACTGCCAAAAGAATGAACAAATCTCTCTTGGAAGAAGTACAGACAGAATGCTCCTTAGAAGCAAGAATGGATACTTTGGACACATTATCAGGAGGGATCAGTCCCTGGAGAAGGATATTATGCTTGGTAAAGTAGAAGGTCAGCGAAAAAGAGGAGACCCTCAACCAGATGGACTGACATAGTGGCTGCAACAATGGGCTCAAACATAACAACAATTGTGAGGATGGCACAGGACCAGGCAGTGTTTTGTTCTGCTGTACATAGGGTCACTGTGAGTGAGAACGGACTCAATGGCACCTAACAACAACAACAATTGATTCTTTATATTTTTTCAAGATGTAATCAATACAGAACATTATTAATGAGTTATGGTACATTATCTTTCCCACTAAGACTTTGATATGCAGTGTGCATTTCACAATTACAGCACATCTCAATCACAGCAATCACATGTATTGGACAACATAATTATTTGAAGGTCAGCAAACTTTCCCTAAGGTCTCTGGTCTCTGTCACAACTACTGCATTCTACAGTTGAACTGCAAAAGCAGCATATATAATATGTAAATTAATGGGCAAGACTGTGTTCCAATAAAACTTTACTTACAAAAAGAGATAGAGGCCAGATTTGGGTGTAGGTTGCGAACCCTTGCTGTAGACAAATGCAATCTAGATCACAGTGCTAAAACAATAAAAATCAGTAAAATAGAATAAAAGTATGCTTTGTTTATATTTTCCCAACTTCTATGACGATAAAATGGCCCTAAAAAAGCAGTATATAAGTTTAGTTTTAAAATATCTCATTAAAAACCCAAAATATCCATTTGTTAAAAGAAAATATTGTATCTTTTAAGAGCTGTCTGTACGGGATCAAATTGACAACAGCAACGGGACTAATTACAAAAGATTGGGTAGGAAACTTAGGCGGCAGTGAGTTTCTGTCAATGAGGGAATAACTCGGAAAAGGCAGGAGGAGAATGGTTACGTAACCTGAAGCACGTAATCAAGGTTCACTGAATTGTAGATGTAGAAATTGTTGAACTGGTGAATGTTCTGCTGTGTATATTCTCAACAGCAATCAAAATTAAATTATTTAGAAAAAGAAAATACTCTTTAAAAATTAAGATATTTGTAACCTTTTTATTCTGATACATAGTTCTCCCTTCACTATCAAATATTTTATTTTCACCCTGTGATTAACTATAAAATGTCAAAGAAATACAAATCAGAAAGCAAGAAGCTGGGCACACAAAATAACTAACAAGCCACTTTAGCTAGGGTCATCTTTCGTCCCGTCACCCTAAAAGTTATATTAACAACCCACTCCCACTTTCTTGTTTCTGCTTTATTTCTTACAAAACCTGATTCTGAAAATATGCAATATTCTCAGCTGAGTGTTGAAAGGATATGGTGAACATATTGTGCAGATTGTATCACAGCTGTGGGCAGAACGATCGAGGAATTTTTTTCATCAACATCAGAAGCATATTTCTTCCTCCTCTCTGAACTTTTCGCCTTCCTTTATACCAGCGACATTTGCTGAACACAGTGATGATTTTCTTTTCATGTTACTTTTTATACTCTGCTGTGCTGCTACATTGCTTGTTGTTAATTTCAAGTACCCAACTTGTTGCTTTTTTACTTATATGTCTTCCAATAAATACCTTGCTTTAATATTTTTCTCACCTGCTAATACTTAACACCTTGTAAATATACCCTAGATCAATGCTACATTTTAACTTGGAAGCTCTATTGTATCTTTTTTTGTTATTTTGCCCTTCCTTTATAGCATTCTCCACCACCACTCCCGAATCTAATTCTATAGAAGCAGAAAGGAATTCAGGTCCCTCCTCCACCCCCCCACCCCACCCTCCCCTTTTTTTTTTTTTTTTCTATTTATGTTCAGAAAGGATAGTTCACTGCTGGGCTCTTCAAAGAATTTCACAGTAAATATGACATGATACTAAAGTAACAATCATTTCAATGGCAAGTCTTGGTCTGGACATTCGATACTATGCACAACGGATTATTTTTCAAGTTGCGCTCGCCATTTCAACCTCAGATTCAAGGGCAGTGCAGTGCGCATAGTTTTATTTGCTATTTTACGGGAACTTTGATAAGCTGTAAAATGATATGTATCCACAATTTAATAACTTAAAAATTTAATAAAAACTAAGGGAAAT
The DNA here is from genome assembly GCF_000243295.1 of Trichechus manatus latirostris. Classification (NCBI taxonomy): domain Eukaryota; kingdom Metazoa; phylum Chordata; class Mammalia; order Sirenia; family Trichechidae; genus Trichechus; species Trichechus manatus. The sequence continues at coordinate 7,864,119 of NW_004444008.1, forward strand.
GAATATTGTTTTTTCTTTGAAAATGTCAACAGGGAACATACTTCATGGTGTTTTAAACTTTAGTAGATATTTTGATAGAAATGCTTAATTTATCCAACACAGGTATCATTTTCATCATTTTAATTCTGTAATGCAGTCTAAATTCCAGGCTCATAAGCACTTTGTATGTACTAAGTCAGCTTCTTTAAGGAAGAGTTCTTTGATTCAAGTTTAAAAGAAAACCCATTCCAGAATTTCTCCCTTTCCCAGTGCCCTAAACCACTCAACATTAATTAGGTTCATTATGGTCAGACATGAAACTGCATCCGATCTTTATGTTCTCTTTACTGGGCCAAATCTTTCCTTGAATATGGACAACTCCTAAGCAATGGAAAATTAAATAGCTAATAGATACTCCCTATTAATTTGTAGGGACAATTCTTCCAGAAATGGTGCGATACTGAACATCAGTACATTCACGATAATTTGAGTGCTGGTGGTGAAACAGGCGCTAGGTTGCTAACCAAAATGTTGGCAGTCCAAACCCATCCAGCAGCTGTTCAGGAGAAAGATCTTGTGATCTGCTTCTGTAAAGATTACTGCCTAGGAAACCCTAAAGGGTAGATATACTGTCACACATGGTAGCTATGAGTTGAAATCAAATCAACAGCACACAACAACAACAACAACTTTGACCCAGGTAGGTGCGGATTCAAGACTTGAAAGACTTATAGTACTGGGAAAGACTTCGATTAGCCTAAGCACATCTCTTCATTTTGCAATAAAACTGAGAAATTTGACAATTTGCCACAGTTCATATGCAACTTAGCCTCCTAATAGGGCACAAGGATTTACATTATAGGGTCTGAATCTCTGTGCACTTTGTTCTCTGCTGCACAGCCAAGACAGTATTCCCACTATTGCCCTTCCTTTTCTATAGATCATTCATTACTTTTATATTTTTTTTTTCTGATTATTAGTCTGTCCTGCTCTTTAAAGCCTTTGACCTTGTCAGTTGACCTAACAGATATTTAGAAGCACAGTTACAAATGTTTCTACTACTTACAAATTTGCTTAAAGGAGTTCTAGTTCGTTGCAGTGGGGTGAGATTGCCACCTATAAAGTTTCTGCTCTTTGGGGTCCATTGAGATTTTCTTCAAGATATCATTGATGATCAGTTTTGTAAATGTTTCATGGATGCATTAATAGAAGCAAAAATTTCCTATTTTTAAGCAACTTAACCGGGCACACATCTCTAATTCAACTTGTTTTTGTCCTGTAATCAACTGCATGGTTGGTAAAGTGGAAGGTTGAAGATGAGGGAGGCCCTTAGTAAGATATATTGACACAGTGGCTGGAACAATGAACTCAAACATAGCCAAGATCATGAAGATGACACAGGACTGGAGGACATTTTGTTTTGTCATACAGAAGGTTGCCTCAAGTCAGAGCCAACTGGGCAGCAACCAGCAAGAGCAACAATCAACTGCATGGTGTCCTCAATTAGTAATTCCTCTCGGTGTCTGAGAGAAACGCATTAAAGCCTACAAGAGAGGTTCAAAAGTTTTATCCCATGAGCCCCAGCATCTCAGCTGATGTCAGCTCTCACGTAGCTCTTTATCAGTACCAGGAGCTGTGCTATGAGTTTCATGTAGATTAGTTCAGTTTATCCCCATGCAACCCTAGGTGGAGTCTCCCATCCTTACCCCGTTTTTACAGATAAATAAAATGAGGCTCAGAATCATTATTTGATTTTCCCAATGTCCCTCAGCTGATAAGCTGGTGTCTGGCTCCAGAGTCCATACTCTCTCCACTGCAAAATGGCGCCCATTATCAGTCTCACATGGTGGCCATCTCTCGCTGCTGCCTCCAGGGACAGGAAAAGACTGGGCAGACATGAGCCTAGGCAGTCTAAGAAAGTTCCCTATGTATCTCTAACATTGCCTGCTTTCAGGAGCTTGCAGATACCATCACCATGAGAAACACTGGTCTAGACCAACAGTTGGTTTGATGTCCACTTCTGCTTTATACATTTTGATGCTGTGTGATTTGAACATATGAACGATCAGGGCTACTATTTTTAATGAATATATCAAAAAATTCCATTCCCAATCTAATGACTATATATCTTGAATTATGCTTCTTCTACAGTTCAAATCTATAGGGTTTTCATTGGCTTTCCTTTTCATCATTGCATACAAATGATCATGAAGATGGTGTAGAACCAAGCAATGTTTTGTTTTGTTGTGCATGAGGTTGCCATGAGTCGAGGCTGGCACCATAGGAACTAACACCAACAATAATATAGTTACAATTGTTACCTCCTGTCTTAGTCATCCAACACTACTGTAACAGAAATATCGCAAGTGGATGGCTTTAACAAAGAGAAATTTATTTTCTCATAGTCTAGTAGGCTACAAGTCCAAATTTAGGGCATCAGCTCCAGGGGAAGTCTCTCTCTGTCAGCTCTGGAGGAAGATCTTTATCATCAATCTTCCTTTGGTCTAGGAGTTTCTCAGTGCAGGAACCTACAATCCAAAGGACGATCTCTGCTCCTGGCGCTGCTCTCTTAGTGTTATGAGGTCCCCCTGTCTCTCTGCTCACTTCTCTCTTTTATATCTCAAAACAGATCGGCATAAAACACAATCTAATCTTCTAGACCTCATCAACATAACTGTCGCTAATCCATCTCATTAACATCATAGTCATAGGATTTACAACACATGGGAAAATCACATCAGATGACAAAATGGTGGAAAATCACACAATACTGGGAATCATGGCATAGCCAAATTGATATTACATATTTTGGGGGGACACAATTCAATCCATGACACCTCTATTTCTTGTTGTTTACTTTTACCTGATGTATCCTTATTCTTCTCCTATTTTTAACATTTCATTGACATTTTTATGTGAGTGTGATATATTTTCTCTTTGGCACCAATTCTTCACCCTGGCATGCATCAGCTCCTATGCAGTGGACTCTTCGTAGATGAAGTGTCCTTTCAGACATCTGGATTTGGGACTTGGTCCTGTGACTGTGTTTGGCCAATGTAGCGTGTGTGGGTGGGACAATGTCCTTATTCCATAACAGGACTCTTGGGTTTCCACGTACTCCTCAGACAGCCCCCTGCCACCCGACCTTCAGACCTGCAGGAGAAGCTGAACTACTCTAGCCAAGGTCAGTCTGAATCAGCTGACCACTGGCCAAACTACAGACCTGTGAGTGACAAGATATCATTCTTCTTTTAAACCACTGTGTTTAGGGGTGGTAGGTTAAATAACAATAGTTATCTAATACAGTAGGTCTCTTTCCAGAATTTTGTTGTGGATTTTTTTAACCTATTCTAAGTATCTATTTTTTTTTTAAAGTTAACATAAATGTGTGTACATTCAGAGTCACAATATTGAGTATACTTTGCCAATTTTCTAGTTTTCATGTTTCCTTGTTTTTCTTCATTTTGATAGATGAGCTAAGTTTTATTTGCAGTGATCTCTGGTAATTTAAAAAGTACATTCTACAAATGGTCAATTTTAGGTTTCTAAAATAATTTTGACTTACATAATAATCAAAGGACAAAGTTAGAAGAATATTTTGATGTCTCCTTTGTAAATTTAGAATTCATCATCGCTTTATTTTCCTCCACTTCATTGTCCACTCTGTTTCTTTTCATTTTAATATCATGTAGGATGGTAGAACACAAATATTATAGTATTATGTTAACAAACATATAAACCTCTTCAAGAAAAATTTGTGTTAATTACATTGTTAATCACATCTATGAGAACTAGTTATAGTTTTGAGTTTATGTAAGTCATTTAAAAGTTTATCCTACTTTTATACAACAATTTCCAGAGTTTTGCATTCTTAATCTAATTATTTTCTTATCTAACTTCATTCACAAACTAATAGCAATCTCACTAATATTTTTACCTTCATTTTTTTCCTAGATATTTCTTGCAATTAAAGAGTGTTGGGCTATAACTTTTAAATTAATTATTATGTGGTCTGTGGTATACTCTTTTGACCTGAGTTCTCTGAAATATTTTCAATATTATTTTATTTTTCTGATTTTTTTGTAGGTTCTTAAACATTTTTATATGTTTAATGTATCTCCTCAGAAAAATTTACAATTTCCAGCTTGGATCTTGATTCTCTGTTCTCTGTAGCCATGGTTTTCTCTATTATAATTTCCACCTTGGTCATTTTCCTCTTCCTTCTTGAGTATATCCTCAGTATTCCTGATTTATTTCTCTGCTAAAGAGTCACTCTAGTCTTGAGCTATTCTCGTTCTCACCATTGATTTCACTATTTTGGGTTTCCAGTAATTCTTTATTTCATCTCACCTAATGTCCTTACTGGTAACCTTGGTGGCATAGTGGTTAAGTGCTATGGCTGCTAAACAAAAGGTCGGCAGTTTGAATCCACCAGGCGCTCCTTGGAAACTCTCTGGGGCAGTTCTACTCTGTCCTATAGGGTTTCTATGAGTCAGAATGGACTTGATGGCAACAGGTTTGGTTTTTTGTTGGAATGCCCTTATAAGGCGCTGCGGCACAGTGGTTAAGTGCTCAACTGCTAACGGAAAGGTTGACAGTTAGAACCCATCAGTCTCTTCATAGGAGAAAGACGTGGCAGTCTCTTCCGTAAAGATTATAGCCTTGTAAACCTTATGGGGCAGTTCTACTCTGTCCTATAGGGTCACTATGAGTCAGAATTCACTTGCTGGCATTTTTTTTAACGTCCTTAAATTGCTGTCTGTTCTCTTTCTGCCCCTCCTCCCTTTCCAGAGAATGCCAAATACTTTTCTAAACAGTTTTTGTAGTTCCCATAGAACAACATTTTCATAGTTTTGCTCATTCATTGACTTTTAGGATGAAAAAAATGATGATGATATATATATATCTGGAGGTAGTCCACCTCTGCCCACGTCTTCATTTCATCGCAGTGATTCTAATTTCAGACTTCCAGCTTACAGAACTGTGAAACAACGAATTTCTGTTGTTTTAAGCCACCCAGTTTGTGATTATTTGCTACAGTAGCCACAGAAAACTCATACAACTAGCACATTTGTTTTCCAATCCTTATCAAGCATTCTTAAGTGTTAGTGGCTGCTCTACACAAATCCTGACCATATACAGTGTAGTTGACCCTGCTGGCTCTCCCTCTAGATCTCGTTGGATCCCTTGGACTCTTCCCATGATGTTTTCCAAGTTTTGGATGCGTTTGCTTCCAAGCCAGCACCTGCATCTTGTCCTCAGTGGGGAGCCCTTGGGCTACAAAAGCCACTTTACTCAAATAAACAGAGAGATTGCTGATGACCCTGGGAAAAGAGCTCCTCCTCACACACCACCCTGGATCAGAGCATGAAAGCCCAGCTCCCAGCCTTGGTGTGAGGCTGCACTCTGGAGCTCCCTGTGAGTCCAAGTTAGTGGATATGGACTGACACCACAACCTTGCTTGGCTTCTGCTCCCCTCCTTCACCTATATCCCCACTCATCTATCAGGTTTGATTTCTCTTGGGGATAAAAGATCATTTTCACCCAGTTATACATCTCAGGGTGTTCCTTTTTTTTTTTTTTTTGGTAAGGGACTCAGCTTACGAAAAGTAGATTTTCCAAAATCATGTTAGTGATATGTATTATGTGTCTTCATACACATGTTGATGGGTGCATGGGAAACTTTTTTCTTTCTTTCTTAACACAATAAAAGTTTAGTTCTCACTTACATCACAGGCCAAAGTGAGGTATCAGTGTTGGATAATGGGGTGGGGAGAGGTGCTGCATGGACTTCTGCTCCTTGCAATCGTGCAAGGACCTAGGTTTCTTCCTTCTGTCTCTATGGCTCCACCCTCCTCCAAGCTCCTAGAATCCCCTTCACTCCCCAGCATATGGGGAAAGAGAGAATCACATGAGGGAGGCGTGTAGGGCTAGAAATGAACTCATCACTCCTGCTAACCTTCTATTGACCAGCACTCTATTAACTAAAAACCAAACCCATCACTGTCAAGTCGATTCCAACTCACAATGACCTTATAGGACAGAGCAGAACTTCCCTGTAGGGTTTACAAGGCTGTAAATCTTTATGGAAGCAATCTCATACATCTTTTTCCCATGAAACAGCCAGAGAGTTCAAATCATCCACCTTTAAGTTAGCAGCCAAGTGCTTAACCATCGTGCCGCCAAGGTGCCTTAGCACTCTGCTACATGGTCACGTGTAACTGCAACAAAGGTGGAAAATGTGCTTTAACTGTGGTTCGTGGGAAGTTTCATAGCAAAAGTGCCAAGCCGACTATTTAAAAACCTCCCTCTCTTTAAGGTTTTAAGGGCACAAATAAGGTAAGATCAGAGGAGGATAATGTGAGAAAGTTTGGAGTTGTCAGCTCCTCATTCTGGAATCCTACCTATTCAGTGTGTCTTGGAGATTCTCCAGTCTCTTTGAGTCTGTAATAAGCTGAGATCCCACTGCTGTCTGCTGCTGACAAATGCAGGGTTATGTCTGGTTCATTCTAGGCCCTCCCAATTTTTGGAAAGGGCGTGCACTCAAATGGAAGTTATTTTATCTGCAAAAATTCTCAGCACAGCTCTTAATAGTCCTGCCTTTGAGGCGGTACATTTTACTCCCTTACCAATCAGTCTAGGGATATAAACAGATGCCACCTTTTCCTCACTGCTGAAAATTGACAGCTTGACTTTGAATGGACAGAACGGCCTAAGACGGTGGACTCAGAGTTCAAGGACACGAGTGCTCAACTCCCAGCACATCCACGCACTTTCTGATTTATAAATTAAATCTTTTTGGATCTCGGTGCTTCTTCTGTAAAATTGCATTTGTACCTGGATGATACCCACAGTAACCTATGGTGTTTCTAAAAAGCAACTTTTTATGCGGTTGTGGCTTTGGTCTCTCTTGCCTGAGTCCTGTTTACATGGACCAAAAATGTGACTTAGAAGTCCTTTCTGTGTTGTCCCATGACCAGCAGAGCCACTGGGTCCCCACGGGTCTCTCTGTGCCTCTGCCTCTGGCTTGGCCCTTCTCTTTCTCTCTAATCTTGGAACTCCAAGCCCCAGTCCATTCTAAATCCACAAGTGCAGGAGCCATGCTCTGCTGTTTTGATGTTATCTCATGGCATATGTTATACAAACAATGCTTACTGGATACAAAAAAGCATGGATGAGTGAATGAAAAATGACTATTAGGCACATATAGCAGCCTAATTAACAATTAAAAGCACACAAGGCATAGAGAAGCTGCAAGGCTATTATATACGTAATACGTATCTTTGATAAAAATGGAATCATCCACCTCCATTCACTCTTATGGAGAGTGGCTACCCCTGTGCACCCTCTGTTGCAGTGACTGTTCCAGGTAGCCTGTGTTCCTTTAGCAGTCTCAGGAGCCCTTCCACGTAGAGGATTCTCCTCCCCCACTTAGCTACAGGCAGGCTTGCACTGGTGGATTCCTTTGGGGATGACACTTGGACAGAGGCAAGGAAGGTTGCGCCCACGCCAGCACGGTAGGAGCCAGTGGGTGCCTCCCCACTTTCTCTTCCTCCTAGTGTCAGGCAAAGCTCCACAGAGGGGCTGCTCTGTCCATCTGTGACCAGGTGGGAGGAGGACAATGGCATAGAGTGGAGTCCCAGTGGACCCTCCACGCTCTTGAAAGTCTCAGGTGCACCTTCACAGCAGTGTATGTAGCCTCTAGCGCCCGCCATGCCCTCTCCCTCGAAAACTGCTAAGAACTCCTGTTACGGCCTGAATTCATTTTGTCTCTCTTTGAAGTTCCTATTCCAGGCATTTGTCTCCTAACACATTACCACAAACTAGGGGGCTTCAGATGAAAGACATTAATTCTTTCCCAGTTCTGGAGGGAAGAAGTCTAAAATGAAGGTGCCAGCAAGGCTGTGGTCCTTCTGAAGTCTCTAGGAGAGGATCCTGCCTTGTTTCCTCCAGCTTCTGGTAACCCCAGGTGATCCTTGGCTCTGCCTTCATCTTCACATGGCCGTCTTCCCTCCAGATGTGTCTGTCTCTCCATGGCATCCTCCTCTCTGTGTCCATCTCTTCTCTTTTTATAAGGATACCTGTCAGATGGGTCAAGGTCCACTCTACTCCAGTATGATTGTACATTAACCTAACTAGTTACATATACAAAGACTCTATTTCCAAAAAAGTTCACATTTACAGGTACCAGGGGTTATGATTTCAACCTGTCTCTTTGGGGAACACAATGTAACCTATAACAACCAATGACTTCCACCTTGTGAATGATCTACAGACATTTGATGATTGGTGGTTAGAAGTTACTTGGGTTTGTTGCCGGGGACACAGTTGCCCTGACATACAGAATACCTAGAGCATGTTCCTGAGGCCAGGACTATGTAATTTCAGATGAAGAAAATGCAATCTGTGAGGAAGAGTAAAGGGAGTTAAGAGTTATTTAACATGTAGGAAAATGATTAAAAGTGAATTGGTACTTTTACTTAAGACAAGTGAAAATTTCATACAGGGTGGTAGCCAGCTAATATCCTTCCGTCTTACTAAAGGCAGAACAAAAGGGAATGGGTTTAAATGACAGCATGAAGAATCTAGGTTAGCTATGGGAAATACCTCTCTGACATTGACTTATGACTCATTAGGATAGGTTACCAAGGAAGATAATATTCTTTAAAGATTTGAATATATACATATCCCTTCATAGAATGCACGCATGGTGGCCTGGATGATTGTAAAGTATAATTCCACATATTACTGCCCATTTTCCCACATAAGTCAATTTTACAGTGACAGGTGGAATTGAATGGGTCACCAGATCATTCCTCAGTCTAAAATGAGAGTCAGTGGTCAAAGGTCTTGTGGCTGGCCCATCACATTTGTGCTTCCCTACGTACTTCTTTCCGCAGCAGGCACTTCCCTCCCAAGGACAGTGTCCTCTGTGCTTCTCCACTTGACTTCTCCACCGAAAAGGGCCGGGGCCAGCACTTGCTGTAACAATTGCAATGACTGAATCTGCCTATAGAGGCAAAGATGGCCTCCATTGAATAAGATGGCATACGTGTAGGAGTGCATTTGGGTAATTGTGAAAATGTACGCTCAAACCCCAAAGAAATTTGATTATAATGAATCTGATAGAAATGAAGTGTTATGCTGTATCTTTCTAATCTATAATTTCCACTTCAGTATGGTGGACATAGTCAAACTACTTGTTGGTCTTCCGAAATGGTTTCAAGGAGCCCTGGCCACAGACAATGGGGACAACTCAAGAGCTTGCAACTGCTTCTTTGAATTTACTAAATTACTACTTTTAAGTTTGTTGATTCTCCTTTAAGAGTCAGGTATGTATTTCTTCTGCCTAGTCACCTTCCAGAAAAGGAGAAAGCAAGCTAGTTTCAGTCATTTTCAAGAGGTTTCCACATTTATTCCAGACGATTGTAGCTTTAATGATTTTAACCTGATGACAGTCAGCTACCAATACGGCCCCTGGGGCGTGTTCTCCCCTTTCTCCCATCTCGTGTTGGTTTTCTTATCACTGACAGGGAAGAATGACTGATCAGCCTTGGCCCCCACATGAAACCCCTTGTTGGCCCTTCCGAGGCGCGTATCCTGAAGCAAATAGATATTGTTAGTACGTCCCACCAGCTCCATTGAGCAGCCTGAAAAGGTGCTGACAGACACGGGCTGACAAGCTGCCCCACTGTTGGAACCGGGAGATTCACTTACATGTGAATTTGCTAGCTTTTAAGAGCTGAATCCCCACAATTGTGCCGAGGGTCACTACTTCTGGCCTCCGTTCACGGGGAACAAAAGTAATCCCAAATGCGTGTTGTGTGTTTTGCTTGTTTTTCTATTTTTGTTTGTTTTCCTTTGTGAAATTCTAGGGAGGAGGCCAAATAATGTCTTAGAAATACAGAGAACATAAGCTGATGTCCATGAATAAGAAAAACAAAATGAGTGTTCTCCCTAACAGATCATTAAAGCAGGCATAGGATTCGACTGAGAATTCCACTGTAAACTCAATCCAAATACCGGCTGTTTTTCTCTAAAAAAAACTTCAAATTTAAAAGGCAAAATATCTTGGCATTTACTCCATTCATACATCTTGAAGTGAGCCCAGAAGGAAAAAGATATCATGAATATAAATGGTCTGACTTTATCCTCTTGCCTTTTAGATAAAAAGCATTTCCCTTTTTGGGAAATCTACCAAGTATTTTAGGCTATTAAAGTTACAAACATGTGAACAAAGGATCTCAAGTCTTATTATTAAAATTATTGTTTTGGATATATCTTAGCTATATAAAGTCTTTTGCCTATATCAAAAATATTAAGATCATAATTAACTGCATTATGTAAGTTTTATTTTATTTTTTTCTCTTTATGCCATATGAGATTACTAAGCACTATGTGGAGCCCTGGTTGCTCAGTGGTTAAGAGCTCAGCTACTAACCAAAAGGTCGGCAGTTTGAATCCACTATCCACTCCTTGGAAATCCTATGGGGCAGTTCTACTCTGTCCTATAGGGTCGTTACGAGTCATAATTGAATGGACAGCAAGGGGTAGAGTAGTAGGGGTAAGCACTATGTAGCTTGACTAATTGTAGGGCTACATTTTAGAGGATAAAAGAAACTCTTAAGTTATGAGTATCATATCAGGCCCTCCACATTTCGAAAATGAACACTTTAGAACATAAAAACCTGAATCTTGATATGTTTTTGTTTTTTAAATAGTAAATCAGTTTTTGAAATATTCTGAATCAGAATTTTCCAAGTTGTGTTGGGAGGGAACTACACAAGCTCTGTAGGAAATATCTAGAATTGTTTATGAGGTCATTGAGAGACATTGAGACTGTACTGGGATAATGGAGGTGGCAGATAGGTAAGAAGACTGAGAAGGACTTAGGTTCAAGTCCAGATTAACACTTTCCAGCTGTATGGTCTTAGGCAAGTTACTTAATTTCACTGAGACAAAATTTCTTCTGTACAATATGATTATCAATGTCTGTCTTGAAAAGTTGCAAAGTGTATAGATAACATATATGAAGAGAAGATCTGTAACACACAGGAAGTCTTTAATAAAAAAGGTAACAATTATTGTGTAAAGACCCAGCCTGAGCCATTTTCGGGGTAAACCTGACTACTTCTACAAATGAAGATCCTGTTGGGAAGTTCCATTGGCTTGGATTCCAAGCAGAGCACCCTGCAGACTTCAGGAACATGGGCAGAACCGAATTCAGAGCCACTCAAGAGTTTTTGGTGGTGCATTTTGTAGATAGGAGTCTCAGGAAGTTTTAAAAACCACTTTTTCAAAAGTCACATTTTTTACCTGAAGGGATGGATGCCGTCTTAGTTACCTAGAGCTGCTAAAACAAAAATACCACAAATGGATGGCTTTAACAAAGAGAAAGTTAGTCTCTCACAGTCTAGTAGGCTAGAAGTCCAAACTCAGGGTGCCAGCTCCAAGAGAAGGCTTTCTCTCTCTGCTGGCTCTGAGGGAAATTCCTTGACATCAATCTTTCTCTGTTGAGGAGCTTCTCAGTGCAAGAACCCCAAGTCTAAATGACCCGCTCTGTTCCTGGCACTACATTCTTGGTAGTATGAGGTCTGAATGTCTTTCTGCTCACTTCTCTCTTTTATATCTCAAAAGAGATTGGCTCAAGACACAATCCAATCTTGTAGATCGAGTCCTGCCTCATTAACATAACTGCTGCTAATCCCATCTCACCAACATCATAGAGGCAGGATTTACAACATATAGGGAAATCACTTCAGATGACAAAATGGTGGACAATCACACAATACTGGGAATTATGGCCTAGCAAAATCGATACACCTATTTCTGGAGGACATCAGTCCATGACAGATGCTATGTTTGCCTTTCTATCAGAAGTTTGAGGAGTGAGACGCGAGCCATGAGATTGAGATTTCTCTTGGCTTGTGCACTAAACAGAGAGAGTGTTGACCAGTCTCTGATTCCCTGCACACCATGCGTGAGTGTGCATGTGTATACGTGTGTGTGCACGTGTGTGCATGCATGCATGTGTGAGTGTGCGTGTTTGTTGGGAGTGAGGGGCGGTAGGATGGAGGGGAGATGGCATCAGAGGGTGGGATGAGTTACATTTCCTCCTGAGCTAGCCTGGGTAAAGAATCTAATGTAACCACTGACCCTCTTTTGTCTAAAATAGACAAAACCCCAGTTGGAACTTGAGGGTTAGGTGCAAGTGAAGCTCCAGAGTACCTACTTTGCACTTGTCTTGTGTGGCATCCTAAGGCAGCTGCCCCAGGTGGCACTGAGGCACAGTGACATTTTGCATGACCATTAAAAACCAACAAACACATTAAAACCTATGCGCAAATTTTAGTAATTCATTACTACTCTAATAAAGATTCAATATTACACAGTATGCAAAGTGGCATGTGGAAGATTCTATGTGGTGTGTTCCTTCGGTGACCTCAGGTGACAATGGATAATAGCAAGACCTTTAAGTCAAGTTGACTCTGACTCATGGCGACCACATGTGTGTCAGAGTAGAACTGTGCTTCCTAGTGTTTTCAATGGCTGATTTTTTGTAAGTAGATTGTTGGGTCTTTCTTCCAAGGAACCTCTGGTTGGACTTGAACCTCTGACCTTTCAATTAGCATCCTAGTTCTTTAACAGTTTGCACCATCCAGGGACTCCACAGAAATCTTTACCTGGATACATAAGGCACTTGTCTTTGAACTTTCTCAAAGTGACCAATATTCACCTGACATTGACAATCTTACCTTCAGTGCCTTCATTACTTACCTGAAACGTTGGTTCTCACATGTACTTGTACGTCTGGACCACTCAGAGGGTTTGCTGGATCCCACTTGCTCCCAGAGTTTCTGATTCAGCAGGTCAGGATGGGGTTGAAGGATATGCCTTTCTACCAACATCCCAGGTGATGCTGATGCTGCTGGTCTGAACACCAAAGTTTGAGAAGTGCGTATTTAAAATACCATATCATTGAGGAAAAATACAGCCATTTCAGTGGTCCATGGGGTTAGCAAAGCCTTGAACTAGCTCCCATAGAAAATACAGCAAGGACAACCTTCTTTTCTTATTAGTTCCACTTACGTTTCTAGACATAATTCTAAACTTAAATAAAAATCAATTTTGTTTTGCTCCTAATATGAAACATGTATTTTTAATAACTCTTGGTAATATGTCACCTGGTAATAGACATAGAAATAATAAATGAGCATAAAAATAATTAAAATCAGAATGGAATATTCTCAAGAAATCAAGACTGGATTGTGAAAAAAAGTTGTAATTACTATAGCCTCTTCTGAATTATCAGGTCCTAAACCAGCAGTAAAATGTCAGCATTAGGGTTGGCAACTGAGAACTACATTGAAAAGTTTTATGACTTTCTCACTTTTTCCTGGTCCTATGCTCATAGAGAGCCCTGGTGGCGTAGTGGTTAAGAGCTAGGCTACTAACCAAAATGTAGGCAGTTCGAATCCACCGGCTGCTCCTTGGAAACCCTATGAGGCAGTCTTATTCTGTCCTAGATGGTAGTTAGGAGTTGGAACCAACTTGATGGCATCTAACAACAACAACATGCCCGTAGAATATTTACTTTTTATCGTATTAGTCCTACTCTTTAGAAAGGAAGCCCAACCGAGTTCAGTGAAGGACCAAGAGTTCAACCAAGCAAAAAGCTGGGTTAAAGATTTGTCAAGAGTAGTTTGGGGGTAGACAAAAGTTTTTAAGGTTGAAGAGATGTGATTACAGTTGGTCATTTTTTTTCCCCTGCTGAGTAAATTAAATTAAAAAAAATTGTTAATTGTTTTATTATAAAATATCATCATTTCTCGCATATTTGTTACCATCAAGTCAATCCTGATTCATGGCGACCCCATGTGTTACAGGGGGAACTGAATTCCATAGAGTTTTCATGGCTGTAATCTACAGAAGCAGAGAGCCAGGACTTTCTTCTGCAGAGCTGCTGGATAGGTTCAAGCCACCAACCTTTCTATTAGTAGCTGAGCACAAACCATTTGTGTCACCCAGGGACCATGACGTGTCCCTCTTAAGAAGGTCATAAAAATATTGTCCTACTTATTTATTTTCTGTTGACTCTTAAAGCTAGGATGTTGTTGACTTTGATCTGTCAGTATTCAAGTTCATCTTGAGGAAGAATGTTGACTGGAAAATGCTTGCTTATAGAAGAAACCATTATGCATGGAATAACAGTAACTGCCTCAGAACAGAACCTTGGAGTGTATTTTTGTTTTTTGTTAATATCCATTTAAAAGTTAAACTTATCGGTGCAAGGATTGGATGCTGTGTTTGCCTTTCTGTTAGGAAAAAATCAAAAAGAATTTTCATTATGAAGTCACCAGAATATAAAAACCTATTAGGTATATTGTTTGATTGAACCCACCTTAAAAGAAATCAGCCAGGCTACATAAGGTCAGCCAGAGAAGACCAAACATCCGAATGAAAAATTTAAGAAGTAAGTAATGAACCTGCTTTTGCTACATCCAGAGGTTGCATAGATACAGCATTTAGCACAGGCCCTCCTACGTAAGTCCAATATGTTGGAGGGAAAATATCACCCAAGTAATAATAAAATCCATTCCTTCCCTTCAGTCGTCCCCTTTAGAAGCCCACTGGCTCTTCTGCTGTTACATGCTTTTGAATAAAGCTCCCTTATCTCTTATCAAGTGGCTAACATCTGTATGACCGGCTGGGGAAGAAAAGCTTACAATGAGGTTACTCTTTCCGATGATAAACAATCTGTTTTTGTGCTTTTGATTAAAATTTAATAAAAAAAAATTTCAGCGAGGCGAATACTTGCTAAAAGCAGGTGAGGAAAGATCAACATTTACTCCACAGGAAACTAATCCCTCCCTCCGTCTGCCTTCTCGTGTTCCCTATTCATCTGGACCAGCCCGGTGTCCTAGGCAACAGGGCTGAGCCCAAGCCTGAGGAGTCCTTTTCACTCTGTGGTCAAGCCCTGAAGGAATCTAAAACTTGATCTGGGAACTCCCACCTCCACAGCTCACCTATTGAAACCAGAGCCCTTATCCCAGCAGCTGCATAGACACAAGCTCCACTGGGGAAGGGGGAGAGGGTGTCTCAGACTCTCCACCTCGAACAATCTGAGGGAGCATAATTCAAGAACAACAAGGCTGAGCCAAAGTAAACTGACAAGGCTAAGCAGCAAAGTCCCAGTGTGAGTGCATGGAGTTCAGGCCCTGGAGGCAATGTGGGTCACAGAACTCAGCAGTGTGGTTACCCAGCAAGCCGCCCTTCCTGACGAGGGTCCTGCAGTGCCCAGACCACTGTGCACATCTGTGAATGGGTGCCGAGGGGGAAGGGAAGGGTGTCAGGCGCACAGTGCTCTCCCCCATTCCAGAGGAAGCAGGGGACAAGAATGGTGACTTGTCATTTGGAACAACACTCAGAAAAGAGTATTTTCCAATGAATGACTTAAAAAGTCCTACTCATCTATTTTCCTGCTACTAAAAAATAAGTTCATTAATAGCACGTTATAGTGATCTTTGCATGCGTGTGTGTTTCCTGTATATACTATGTCAATATAAACAATAAACATAATATATACATGACTGTGCATATAATCTTGAATTTGGAAAAATGAGCTATGATTGGATATGTATAATAAAGGAAGAAGGGAATGTGTAAGGTGGGAGTAACAGAATGAACAATAATTCAGAGAGGAGGAAAGGGGGGCAGGGGAGGAGAGGGAGAGGGGAGGAGAGAGGAGGGAGAGGGGAGGGCAGAAGAGAAGCAGAGGAGGGTAGGTGAGCGGAGGAGAAAGAGAAGAGGGGAGGGAGGGGGGAGGAGGAAGAGAAGAGGGGAGGGAGGGGAGAGGAGAAGTTTGGGGAGGGGAGAGGAGAAGTTTGGGGAGGCAAGAGGAGTGGAGAGGAATGGAGAGGGGAAGGGAGGAGAGGAGAGGAGAGAAAAGGGGAAGGGAGGGGAGGGAAAGGAAGAGGAGTGGAGGAGAGGGGAGGGGAGAGGGGAGGAGCGAAGGTAAGTGGGGGGAAGGGAAGAGGAGGAGAGAAAGGAGGAGAGATCATAACCACTCTTCTAGAAAACTTTGCAGAAGAACTTAGCATCCACCTTTTGAAAGTCCTAAAGAAAGAAAAATGAAAAGAAAAACAAAAATCATTTAGATTACAGTGTCAGTTACTACAGCACTGGGTTTCTGAGATCGCATCATGAAAATCAAGCCAGGAGCCAGACCTCAGAAATTCACGTTCTTATACATTCTTTTAAAAGTTAACCACCTTTGTTGTTGTTAGTTGCCATGCAATCAGCCCTGACTCATGGCAACCTTACGTATAATGGAATGTTGTCAGGTCCTGCATCATCTTCGTGATCATGGGCATGCTCGAACCCTTTGTTGCAGCCACTGTGTATTTTGAGTGCCTTCCAGCCTAGAGAGTTCCTCTTCCAACACTATATCAGGCAATATTCTGTTGTGATCCATTGGGTTTTCACTGGCTTATTTTCAGAAGTAGATCACCAGGTCTTTCTTCCTTATCTGTCTTAGTCTGGAAGCTCCATTGAAACCTGCCCACCATATCCAGTGGGTAAGAATTCCATTATTTTAAAAGTTGAATGTGCAACACTATATTTCAGAACAAAGTTAGGTTCTAGGGTATCCCATGACACACATAAACACAGTGTCTCTGACCCCTTGCTGCAGGTTGGAATATGCTTCTCAGGGGTGTTTGTGCCTCCCCGGCATGGACAAGGCTTTTCAAACCACTGTGTGGTCTCTGCCTTTGCTGTACTATACCCCTCCTTCCTGGTTTGCTGTGGGAGTGGCAGCCTCTCTCCAAACCGTGTCTGCATTGACATAGGGTCATCCCAGTGCCTCTATTGTAAAATTCACACTTTATCTCTTGATATATACCACTCACCATGGTTGGATGTCTGTGTCCAGTCTACAAGTCCCTGAGCCTTTTCATGGCCCTCTAGGAGTCACAGAAATATTCAGTGTCTTGCCAGCACACTGCCTCAGTGTGCAGGGAATTTGTGAGTCTCCCATCAAGGTCACCGGCCACAATGCTGTTGGCTAATTCTGCTCTAGCTCTCTAGTGCCATATTTCCAATGGGAAGTGTTGATGAGCCTTCTCACCTCTCCAGGATATACCCTCAAAAACAAGATGAAAGGTCTGTTACCATTGGGATCCACTTATTTAAAGACTGTTGGGTTTTTTATTTATTTACTTCCCCCATAGCTATCACTTTCTCAGTCCCCTGAATTCAGTCAAGGAAGGACAGGGCAATACCCATGGCCACTTCTCAGCTCTCTTTTCTCTCTCTCAAAGTTTCCATCTTTAACCCAGGCACAGTTCCTTTCTCCCATCTGGGTAGGCATACTGTCTCCTTTCCCACGCCATGCTTCCTGTGTGAACTCCAGGCTCCATGGAATTCAGTGAGTGAGCTCCTGAATCCTGCAACCCCAAGTCTCACCTTTCAAGACCATTGACTCCAAATATCCATTCTGAAAGCCAGTTGAGCATTTCATTGCTCATTGTATCCTCTCTTCTCTGAAAGCAAGAAGTGCCTTAGACCCCTGTGTGAAGATGAGACAGCACAGAACAACACGTGGTAAGGAAACGCCATAGGATTTCTAGATGCGCATACTGCTCGACTGCGCATGTGCTTCTCTTCCCTAAGGGCTTAATAAATTCTACTTTAAATTCATTCTGCTTGGAAGGTGATTCATGCACTTTTCTTTTTCACTTTCTACCCCCATTCCTTCCAAATCTCTTCCCAGGCATTTGAGTTCGTTTTACTAATTTCTAGTGCAAAGCAGAAGATAAGCAGACTCACCAAATTTATTCTAAGCCATCATTAGCTTACTACTCCAAGTCTGAATAATTAAAAATAATAAAACAATTTTAGATAGATAGATTTTTTTTTTTTTGTTTAAAGCCAATATATTGTCTATTGCAGGAATAGAACTGGAGAGAGTGTGTGGTGTGTGTGTGTAAATGTTAGCCTAATAATTTTGTGTGCTGTTATCTTGCAGTTTTGAAATCTTACCATGCATTTATACAGAGAAAGAAAAATACTATTGGTGAAAAAAATTGTAAAATCATAATGAGAACTGTTCGCTATCTTGACTGTGGTGGTGTTACGTGACTATATGTAACAAAAACTCAGAAAAATGCACTAAGCACTCTACTACTAGCCGTAAGTTTGCCCTTTCAAACCCACCCAGAGGCTTCTCGGAAGACAGGCTTGGCAATCTGCTTCTGAAAGATCACAGCCTTGAAATTCCTACGGAGCAGTTCTACTCTGCACGCATGGGGTCGTCGTGAGTCAGAATCAACTCTACAGCAACTAACGACAACAAAAAATAAAAAAAAGGGAATGAAATATAAAAAGGAAAGGAATGGCGGGAGGAATGGAAAGAGAGAGAAGAAAACACCATTTAAGAAACCAAATAGACTTCCACGGATGGACTGAACTTCTGGGCTAGATGAACCACTTTGAGTTAGAAGAACATCCAAATCTTAACAAAGTTGGACAGAGCTTTTTTTTTAAAGACCTTGAGGAAAGGAGATTCCATCTTTTTCCATGGTAACTCACTCCAGCCTCAGGAAGTTCTTTATATCTCAAATTATTACCTTATGATACCGTTTAAGCTCATCTCCGCTCATGTCTCATTTTTGTCCACTGAAGACAGAGAAGAGCTGGTCACCATCCTTGGAGTAACACTTGTTCATATTCCTGAATGTCACTCTCAGGTTCGCCATCTCATCGTTAAACTAAATACATACAATTCCTATAATCTTCTAGAATTCTTTCTAACTCATTAATCATTCCTCATGTTCTGGTGCACAAACCTAAGGACAGGGCTTTAGAAAAGGTCTGAAACCCAACCACAAAGGGAGGATGCCACGCTTACGTAATTCTGCATGCTTTTCTGTGCAAGCAGGTGCCTTGCATTTGTCATTTCACAGTCATCATGGTTGATACACTCACCCTTTGAATCCCTATAACCTCTTGATTCTCTAAAATACACACTATAATAGGTCCTTGGCTGGGGCAGAGTTAACATCTGTAATTTAGGATATCATATGCGATCTGATCTGTGACATGTAAAATGAAAAGGAGATAATAATGCCTACAACATAGATTGTCGCGATATTAAATGAGGTCACATAGTAAGGTTCCTAAACTGAGTTCAAAGCATGCACACAGAGGACTAGAGGGAATCAGCGACCCTATTTTTTAGTGAGATCTCTAATGTGGGAAGTTGTGAAGGGCTGGAGACTATTCCTTAGAATGTTGGAAGTCTACTATATGAGGCTTTGTTTCCAGGAACAATATTATTTGTGAGAATTTTGTGTGTATGAGTGCCTCTGTGTATGTGGGGGGTGGGGTGTATTTGGGTGAGTATGCATATGACTGTGTGTATGTGTGAATGAGTGCCTGTGTGTGAGTTCATGTGTATATATAATTGTGTGTATTCACCCTTGTGTTCAATGTATTGGGAGGAGAAAAGATATTCACAAAACTGTCAGAAGTTTCAACCCAGAAATTTGACTTTAGTGCCAATAAGTCTACCTTATTTAGCTTTCTCTTATAGTAAGACCCTGATGGAGCTGAATTTGGGAATACTTTAAGGCAAGCACACGTGTGAGGTGTGTTTTGTTGTTGTTCATATTGGTTTGTTTTTGTTTTGTTTTTCTGCTCCCTAATTAGTTTTTGGAGCCGTGGTGGCATAGTGGTTAAGCGTTTGGCTGCTAACCAAAAGGTCAGCAGCTTGAATCCACCAACCACTTCTTGGAAACTCTATCGGGCAGTTCTACTCTGTCCTATAGGGTTATTACAAGTTGGAATCAACTCGATGCCAATGAGCTTTTTTATTAGAATTTAGACGTGGAGAGTATTGGTGTCAGTCTTCCTCTATGACTCTAATGATCTCCCTTTTATGCTCACTCCTTCTTTGGTGCTCAGCTTCCTCCACCAGACCAATTCCAGACCATATAATAACACTTCCAACCTGACCCTTTTATGGCTACCAGCTTTCTTGGACTCCATCCATTCAACAAATGTCTATTGACTACTTTCCATGAAAGGCCCCAAGTATTATAAAGTCATCCACAAAATAAAGCCATGTTCTCTTGGACCTGTTGTCTAATGGAGTTAGAATAAATAAAAACCTCATTTCATCACGAGGTGTTACAAAACTATGATGCCTGAGATCACATTGAACACATGGGAGAGAACAGCACCTAGAGTGGGTAATGAAGCTGAAGCATTAAGTTTGGTGAGGAGGCCATCAGCTGGTCCAGAGGAGAAGGAGACCGAGTGTTCTGGACAGGGGTCCAGCCAGTCGAGAGTGGTCAGAATTCAGATTGGAAAGGCAAGCTCAGTTTAGGTGACGAAAAGCCCTATAACCCATATAAGACAATTTGTACTTTACCATGAAGATGATGGGGCTATTGGTGATTATTTTCAGAGTAGTAATACAACCGGAACGCTCCTTAGAAGTAAGGATGCTGAGACTTCGGCTCCTTTACTTCGAACACGTCATCAGGAAAAACCATTTGTTAGAAAAGGACATCAGTCTTGAGAAAGTATAGTCATAAATAAATGGTGGAAAGTATCAATGAGATAGAGTGACATAATAATAGCCGCAACAATGTACTCAAACATAACAATGATCATGAAGATGTCTCAATGTATTATACATATAAGTTCACCATGAGTGAGAGCCGACAACAGCAACTGACAACAATACTATTGGAATGAAAGTTATCACTGTTGATCAACAATAAGAAAACCAACAACCCAATACAAAATGGGCAAAAGATGTGGACAGAAAGCTTACTAAAGGAATATATAGATGGAAAACAAGCATATTTAAAAACTGCTCAACATTGTATGTGATTAGAGAATAGGAGATTAAAACAATAATGAGTTACCACTACACATCTATTATTGTCGTTAGGTGCCGTCTAGTCAGCTTTGACTCATAGTGACCCCATGAATAAGAGGACAAACATTGCTCTATCCTGCAGGATCCTCACAATCTTTGCTATGTTTGAGCCCATTGTTACAGCCATTGTGTGTCAATCCATCTCATTGAAGGTTTTCCTCTTGTTTGCAGATCCTCTACTTTATGAAGCATGGTATCCTTTCTGGGTGATTCATCCTTCCAGATAACATGTCCTAAGTAAGTAAGATAATGTTTCATCATCCTTGCTTCTGAGGAGCATTCTGGCTATGCTTCCTCCAAGACAGATTTGTTCATTCTTCTGGAAGTCTATGGTATATTCAATATTCTTTGCCAACACCATAATTCAAATGTGTCAATTCTTCTTCGGTCTTCCTTTTTTATTGTCTAGCTTTTGCAAGCATATGAGGCCATTGAAAAGACCATGGCTTGGGTCAGGTGCACAAAAGTTATGAAAAGTGCCATCTTTGCTTTCTAAAACTTTAAAGAGGACTTTTGCTGAATATTTGGCCAATGAAATACATTGTTTGATTTCTACAATGGCTAAAATTCAAAATACAGACAATACTAAACACTCTTGAGGATGTGGAGCAACAGGAACTCTCATTCACTGCTAATGGGAATGCAAAATTTTGTAGACGTTGTGGAAGACAGTCTGGCAATTTATTACAAAGCTAAACATAGGCCAACCTCGTGATGTACCCAGCAATTTCACTCCTAGGTGTCCACATAAAAACCTGAACATGAATGTTTATAGCAGCTTTATTCATATTTGTCAAAAACCGGAAGCAATCAAAATGTCCCTTAATAGGTGAATGGATAAACAAAGTACAGTACATCCATACTCTGGAGTATTATTCAGTAATAAAAAGAAATGAGCCATCAAGCAATGAAAACACATGGAGGAACATTAAGTATATATTAATAAGTGAAATAATCCAGTCCAAAAAAGCTACATACTGAATGATTCCAACTAGATAACATTCTGGAAAGGTAAAAGCTATACAGACAGTGAATAAATCGGTGTTGCCAGGGGTTCACAGGAAGTAGGAGGGCTGAACAGTGGAGCACAGGGTATTTTTAGGGCAGTGAAACTTTTCTGTATGTGATGCTATGTGATACTGCAATGATGGACACATGACTGTACAACACAAAGAGTGATCCCTAATGTAAACTATGAGATTATTTTTATTTTTATTGTGGTTGTTGAGAATATACACAGAAAAACATACACCAACTCAACAGTTTCTACACGTACAATTCAGTGACATCGATTACATTCTATGAGTTGTACAACCATCTTCACCCTCCTGTTGAGTTGTTCTTCCACCATTAACAGAAACTCATTGCCCCCTAAGGTTCCTATCTAATCTTTAGAGTTGCTGTTGTCAATTTGATCCCATATAGATAGCTCTTTAACGAGCATAATGCACAAAGCAGACACTTTTTACTAGCTAAGCTAAACTGTTATTTGGTTTTAAGAAGACATCAGGGGATATTTTGGGTTTTAGGTTTAAAGATTATCTCAGGGCAGTAGTTTCAGGGGTTTATCCAGCCTCCATGACTTGAGAAAGTCTGTAGAGAATTTGAAATCTCTGTTATTGTATTTTTCTCCTTTTGATCAGGATTCTTCTATAGAATATTTGATCAAAATGTTCAGTGATGGGAGCTGGACACCATCCAGTTCTTCTGAGCTCATGGTAAAGGAGGAAGTTCTTCATGGAAGCAATTAGCCACACATTCCATTTCCTCTTCCTATTCCTGACTCTCCTTCTTCCTCCATCGCTCTGGGTGAACAGAGACCATTTTTTGTAGCGTGGATGGCTATTTGCCAGCTTTTAAGGCCCCAGGAAGTATACAATGAACTAGGAGGTAAACAGAAGCACTGAACACATTATTACGCCAATCAGCTGGAATGGCCCATGAAATCATGACCCTGAACCTCCAAACCAAAGAACCAAATCCCATGATGTATTTGGTTGTAAATCAGCAACTTCAACAGCTACTTGGTTTTTTTTTGGTCATTGTTTGAAATATGTCTACCTCACAACTTTTTCCAATTCAACTTTCTATAGGCGTACAACTTAGCGACAGAACTTACAATAATTGGCTATGCAACACTACTCTTAATCAATGTGATTTCTCCATCATGGTAAACAGAAAGTCAGTACTCCATAAGCAATAACCCCACCTTTCCCGCTCCCTCCTGCCCCTGGTAACCACTAATAAACTTTGGTCTGTATACATTTGCCTTTTCTTCTCATTTTATGTAAGTGAAATCATACAATATTTGTCCTTTTGTGATTGACTTATATCACACCACGTAATATGTTCAAGCTCCATCCATATTGTAGCATCTAAACTGTGGACTTTTGCTAATAAAATATATTGATATTGGCTCAACAATTTTAATAAATGTACCACAGGAATGTAAGATGTTAATGAGAAACAGCGTCTGAGGAGGAAAGAGTACATGGGAATTCTCTGTACAATCTTTTTCTTTTCCTGTAATTTTTTAGGTATAATTTTTGTAAACCTAAAACTACTCTAAGAAATAAAATCTATTAATAAAAAAATCACAGTGGATGTAGTGGGGGTGGGGTGTTCTTGTTGGACTTAGATAAGTCGGGAGGCTGTTACCACAAAATCCCTGAAAAGGATAAAGAAACCTAAACTTAGGCAATGAAGGGGAGTAGTGGAGAGAAAAATACAGACATGCACAGCATTCAGGAGGCAAAGCAGGAAGTCTTGGTTGTGGATTAACTGGGGGACTATATAGGAGAAAGTGAGTGAGGACAATGTGTCCATGTGGACCATGCCAAGTCCAAGGAGCCTTTGTGTCATCCAAGTGTAGACAGCTGGCCACTGGACTTGTGACTGAATGTGTTTACAAGTCTGGGAAGGTCTTCTCTATATGTGTGCCGTGGCCCCGGCCCCCAGGTGATCCTGACAGATTTTCCCCCATATTCTTACACTGCTTGACGGTTGAATTTCTTTTGTTCAGATGTATCCAATATGTGTGCTATTTTTCGTTGGCACCAGTGGTTCTTCCTTGTAATGATGGTGATATTCCAAGGTTGAGAGTCAGTCTCTTACGATCACGAGTTATCCAACGTTCACATTTTAAGTGCAAAGTCTTCTGCAACTGTGATTCTTGCTACAGCTACGTGTAATTTGCTCCTGCAAGTATTGGAGGTATACTTGCCCCACAACTCCCAACCAAGACGCAGTGTCTCCTGTCCTTCAGGGCAACCACTAAAACCTGCCTGTTGCTCAAGGAATGGATCCTCTCTTTCTATGAAGTCACTTTTTTACATTGATGCCTCTTGCTAAACTTTTCCTTCTGAGTGAGGATTTTGGAGGCAAAGTAAAATGCTTCCAGATTCAGTGCTGGCTGGAAACATCTTTCTTGCTGAACAGAAATTTGTGGCACCATGATGCTTCCCTTTCATGCAATGTCAAACTTCCCCTGTGCCTGAGCCTACGTTTGCCTCCTGACTACGATCTAGTCTAAGACCTTAACAACGGAAGGTCTCCTGTCTATTTATTCCAACATTTAAATGGATAAATAGAACTAGCTCATAGAGAGTATGTTTATCAAACATGTAGATGGCATGCCCAGTAGGAGTTCCACGTTGGACCTGAAATGAATTTCATCTTTGATTCTATGGGTAGAGAGGGGCCCTGAGCTGGGAGCTAGACTGCTCTGGGTCCTTCATTTTATCATCTTTATAACTAAAGAAATGCATTAAGTAAATTTTCCAATGTGTCCGTCTAGAAACTCTGCCTAACAAATATGTCAATGTGTTCTTTTATTACTTCAACAGTAACTAGTGGCAAGACTATAACTAAGGAACCCTGATGGTGCAGTGGTTAGTGCTTGGTGCTAACCAAAAGATCGGTGGATTGGATCCACCAGCTGCTCTGCGAGAGAAAGATGTGGCAGTCTGCTTCCATAAAGATTACAGCCTTGGAAACCCTATGAGGCGGTGCTACTCTGTCCCATAGGGTCACTAGGAGTCAGAAGCGACACCATGGCAATAAGATTTTTAACCATTAAGTGCTGGGTCATGTGCTGGGCTCCCGGGTACAGGAGCCCCACAACACCCTCATTTAAGGAGGCCTTGCTGTCTGGCCAGGCAGTGAGGTCCTTTTTCCTAACAGACTCTGGAGCCCATCAAAGACATTGTGTACCTATGAGGAGGAGAAACAGACTGGGAGAAAGACCCCCTTTCTGGAAAATACCCTGAGTCCCTGAACTCTCCCACAAACTTAGGAGAGGGAAGGCTGCTCTCAAGATAGATTCATGGACTCATGGCTACCTTGGAGCGTGGGGCTTGAGCCAGATTTAACTGGATTTAGAAAACAAAGAAATCATGCCTTTTAAAATTTGTTCAATGCTTCCTCTTATTTACAGAGTGCCTCCTACATGTCAGACCTTGTGCAAAATAATTTACATAAGCCATTTTGTTGTTGTTGTTGTTGTCAGGTGCCATCGAGTCGATTCCGACTCATAGCGACCCCATGCACCACAGAACGAAACAATGTCCAGTCCTGCACCATCCTCACAATCATTGCTATGCTTGAGCCCATTGTTGCAGCCGCTGTGTCAATCCATCTCGTTGAGGGTCTTCCTGTTTTTCGCGGCCCCTGTACTTTACCAAGCATGATGTCCTTCTCCAGGGACTGATACTGCCTGACAACATGTCCGAAGTATGTAAGACGTAGTCTTGCCATCTTTCCTTCTAAGGAGCACTCTGGCTGTACTTCTTCCAAGACACATTTTTTTGTTCTTTTGGCAGTCCAAGGTATATTCAATATTCTCTGCCAACACCACAATTCAAAGGCATCAATTCTTCTTCTGTCTTCCCTATTCATTATATTTAAACCTAAAAGCAACCCTGTGAAATAATAATCATTATCATTATTATTAATTATTGTATCTTCATTTTCAGATTTGGGATTTGAAGCTGAAGGTCTGAGTCCAGAGCCCAACTGTTTAAAAAGTTATCACAAAAGCAAGTTGGTCCCATATGTATATCCCTAGAAAACACAAGTATGTACATTTTCCCAGCAATTGATGTTAGAAAACATTATTATTTTCTCCGTACATTGAAAATGGGGAAGTGGTGATTCTATATTGGTCCTTACAGGGAGTTGGCAGGTCAGGAAGAATACAGTAAGACCAAGGATGTGTACGACTTTTGAACAGCTGGGAAGAGTTTCATTTCGCCCCTGAGTTTCTCTTCCTGCTCTCCAGGTATCAAGGTAAGCCGACAGGTGGAATTGCTGCTCCCAGCTCACCGAGAGACGCCCAGGACACACCTGACATCCAGACAGCCCACTCAGAAGAAGTGCCAATGCAGTGTAAAATGGGGGACAGAGTCTGCGTGGAGAGAGCGTTCAAGTGCAGAGATTTTTGTAGACACACGATACCCTATCAATGAATGCAAACCATTCAGAAACAGAGGGTTTGCAGGGTATGACCCAGACCCCCTCTTGTCTTTTCTCACTCCATATTTCCCCTCCCATCTTCACCTGGAGCCAGACAAGCCTTCTTTCAGTTCTCTTACAGAAAAGCAAAAACACTCCAGAGCAGGACCAGTAGAAACAAGCTGCTTCATAAAGATGTAGGCTGTTAAATGCTCCAGCTGTTAAGTCGCAGTTACAGCAAACCATCCCTGAGCCTCCCTTGTGTTTGCACAGATGTGAGCTCTGTAATGGTCCGTTTCGTCACAGGTTGGCTGCTAAATTTAAAGAGAAAAATCTCGATTTGCAACTAGATACAGTGTGTCTCACCTCTCTGTCTCTCTTTCTGTGTGTCTGTCTGTCTCTCTAATGGTGCGCACAGATCCAGAATGAAGGAGAAAACGGCACCCACTCAGCAGGACAGACGTCAAGGACTTCTCGAACAACACAGAGGCCGCGTTAGCTTATCTGCTATGCATTTTCCCAGAAAAACTATCCGAAGGCCTTTATTGCTTATAGCTCTGCCACATACAAGACAGATGGCTGTATCACGTTGCATACGTTGTGAGGATTAAGGTATCGTTTGAGATCTGTTAAGATCTTCCTTAGGGTTGTCTGCAGAGGTCGAGTTCTCTGGTGAGTTCTCTGTGGGGGGCAGTTCTGGACTTTCATCTAAGAGAAATTGAGACCTGGATTTCTGATGGTTTTCCCACAGAGCAGGCAGAGAAGACAAAGAATCTGACCAGCAGGTTAGAGTTGGGGGATTACAAAGTTTTCCCCCTGTCATTGTTTTGTTGTGTAGATGGTATTGACTGTCTGAGATCTTGTAGCGTTTATTTCAATTTACTAGATACTTGTCTATGGACTATCATCTCACATTTTCAATGAGCTGGAAAATTTTCTTCCAATTTCCAGAAACATCATTTGATCTCAATGTTAAAATGCTAAACTACTCCAAGAGCAGTTTGCTTCTCTCTGCTCACTCAGAAGAGAGTGGTGGCCCAAAGCGGGAACCAGCATCAGATCCACTTAAGCTAGCGTGGTGGGGCTAAGAAGAGGCATTCCAGTCTGCAGGCACTGCACAGAGATTTGTAAAACAGTATATCCACACCTGTGTATCCATGGATTCCAGGTGATCCCAGATGAATGTTCTGTCTAATGAAATGTAGGGGAAATTTGCATGAACATCACCTGTGATTATCGTAAACTAAGACTTTGTTTTTTCTGGATTGCATCTCATGTCTAAGGTAAAGAGGTTCTAACTGTAAAATGTCAGCAGGCAAGACAGGAAAAAATGAACATAAGACTTACTATAAACAGGTCTATAAAGTTAAACCAGTTGCTGTCTTGTCGATTACAACTCACGGCCGCCCCACGTGTGTCAGAGTAGAACTGTGCTTCACAGAGTTTTCAATGGTTGGTTTTTCTGAAGTAGATCACCAGTTCTTTCTTCCGAAACACCTCTGAATAGACTCAAAACTCCAGCCTTCTGATTAACAGCCAAGCATGTTAATCATCTGTTCCACCCAGAGGCTCCTCTATAAAGTTAGGCAAGTGTTAGGGAGACGGGAGAATCTCTTAATTTGTCTTAAATTCTTGTTCCCTTTTCTCAAGAATTATAAAGAAGGTGGTCTCACATTTTTCCATAAAATATTAGAAATCTTCTTGTGTGTTGTTTTCAAGATCATAAAATAGAAAAAGGATGAACCTCCTAATATTGTTTCTGCTCTGCATGCTAGAACTTGGTGTGAATTTGGGAGCCTATGTGTGAAGTGCCCAGCTCCACAGGGTGGTGGCTGCAGTCTACGGGAACCTAGTCAGCCTCTGATTCCCTACAACTCATCCCTACAGGAACCTACTCAGCCTCTGATCCCCTACAATTCACCCCTACAGACCCTACTCGGCCTCTGGTCCCCCACAGCTCACCCTCCTGATCCACGGGAGCCTCCAGCATGTGGCCAATACCAAGCCTAACATCTGGTCCCAAAGGATGTAGTTTTAAGGCCTGAAAAATGCACTTGGGAATATTTACATTGAGATCGATCAATTTTTGCAATTGAAAATTTATAATATTGACTTTTAATTGTCATCCACAAATCAATGTTTTCATATTTCTGGCAACAACAGAAAGCATCTTTTTCCTAGCCTCTTTGATTTAACATCAGACTTTTTTTTTTACTGGAGCCGCGTTTCCTTCCTTTGGAGCCCTGGTGGCTGCAGTGGTTAAGCGTTCAGCTGCTAACCAAAAGGTTGACAGTTCAAATCCACCAGCTGCTCCTTGGAAACCCAATGGGGCAGTTCTATTCTGTCGTATCGGGTTGCTATGAGTCGGAATCGACTCAACAGCAGTGGGTTGTTTCCTTCCTTTAGGCTCTGCTTTACGCAAACAGTATTTCTTACACTTGAGTAGAGGTGAAATGGAGACAGAATGAAATTCTCAGCTCCTGATTTAGAGGGGGAAAACGTGCTTTCTTCTATGCTCCTTCAAGATTTACTCTGTATATTAGAGAGAGAGAAGGAAAAGAAAGGAATAACCCCGTGTATAACACAACGAGGATGATCAAAATGGCCGCTGCTGTTTATCACGCACTTAGCAGACACCATGAATTCTGCTAAGAGCTATACATACATTATTTCATTTGCAATGAGCCTGTGACATAGGTACTACTAACCTCACTTTGTGGGTCAGCAAGACTGAGAAACCAAGCTGTTTAATGACTTGCCCAAAATTACACAATACAGTAAATATTGGAGCCAGAATTCGATGCAAATGCTCAAACCTACTGCATATCCCGCCTCCTGCAAAAAACAAAGAGGTTGGGATTCATTACATGTCCTCCACCTCAACACCAGCAGAATAACAGCTCTGTTGATTTTAATTTGCCTGGGCTATTAGTCTTTTTTGAAACCCTGGTGGCA
Source organism: Trichechus manatus latirostris (assembly GCF_000243295.1). Classification (NCBI taxonomy): domain Eukaryota; kingdom Metazoa; phylum Chordata; class Mammalia; order Sirenia; family Trichechidae; genus Trichechus; species Trichechus manatus. The sequence continues at coordinate 7,893,454 of NW_004444008.1, forward strand.
TAGTGGTTAAGTGCTATGGCTGCTAACCAAAAGGTCAACAGTTTGAATCCACCAGGCGCTCTTTGGAAACTATGGGGCATTTCTACTCTGTCCTATATTGTTGTTATGAGTTGGATTCAACTTGATGGCAATTTTTTTTTCCTTTTTTAGTATTTTTATTTTGTTTTGTTTTGTTTTGTTGAGAGCAGTCTCCCAAACAGTACGAAAGTTTAGCTTCTGAAAACATGCACAATAAGAAAACCAAGAGTTATGGAACTCAAATAAGATTAAAGAATCAAAGTTATCAGTTAACCTATAAAAACTGTTAAAGCAAGATGATTTTTTTCTCATTTACTAAATATGCAATAGTCAAGACAGTCTGCAGAACCTCAAGGACACCAGTGCCTCTGTGCCTGTTCTTAGTAGTCACTGTGGACAGAGAGCAAGGTACTTGAATCTCTAGCTGTCATGGATTGAATTACATTCCCCCAAAAATATGTGTCAACTTGGTTAGGCCTTGATTCCCAGTATTGTGTGGTTGTCCTCCATTTTGTGATTGTAATTTTATGTTGAAGAAGATTAGGGTGGGATTGTAACACCCTTATTAAGGTCACATTCCTGAACCAATGTAAAGGGAGCTTCCCTGGGGTGTGGCCTGTACCACCTTGTATCTTACAAGAGATAAAAGGGAAGGGAAGCCGGCAAAATGGGGACCTCACACCACCAAGAAAGCAGTGCCAGGAGCAGAGTGGGTCCTTTGGACCTGGGGTTCCTGCGCTTGAGAAGCTCCTAGTCCAGGAAAGATTGACAACAAGGACCTTCCTCCAGAGCCAACTGAGAGAGAAAGCCTTCTCCTGGAGCTGGCCCCCTGAATTTGGACTTGTAGCCTACTAGACTGTGAGAGAATAAATTTCTCTTTGTTAAAGCCATCCACTTGTGGTATTTCTCTTAGACCAGCACTAGATGACTAAGACACTAGCCTTTGACTTGAGAAGGACTTGCCAGGCTGTTCTCCTTCAATTGCTTTTCTTTGGTTTGGAACTTATGCCATTTGCTCCTTGAAGTCAAGTTTCTGTGCATTTTAGCTGTGTGTCTCCAGAGCCCAGAAGAGTGTTATGCATGTTTTAGGGGCTCAACAAATGAGTAGGTAAGTGGATGCATAGCTGGCAGGTAGGGGAGAAATGCACAAATGCGAACACCATATGCACACAGACTTACCTCAGAATTTAATGCACTCAGCCCTGAATGCTGGGTTGGTACTTGTCTCTAAGTGTTGACTTTATTTCTTCAAACTGATCAGACCCATGAGTCCAAAGCCCTAAATCAAAAACAAACAAAACAGACAGAAGGAATCTATTTCTTTTCTTTGTCTTTTCTTGCTAAAGACTATGATTTCTGAGAAACTATTAATCTTAAGAAGGAAAATTAAATTTTGTTTATGACTTAAACACGGTCAGTCAAAGAAAAAAAAGCTATTTATATAGCTATCTAGAATCATTTAACTTTCTGCCCAAACTATTGTTACTCATATTTGACTTCAACTAATGCATCTGGCCTTTGATTTCATCAGAAAATCTACATAGTACCCAAGAGAACCAATATATATCAGTGGGCTTGAAGAACCAGGAGATAGAAAGGGAAAAATGACAGAGAGGAGTGGGGGAGGAAGAAGAACAAAGAGAGAGGAAGAGGAAAAGAGACTGAAATATGAAATACGAGGCACAGTTAGAAAAAAAGACAGAGGGCCAAAGAGGGAAAAAGTATGGCTGTGGGAAGGCAAATCTCCAGTAACCCTGGCTAAGAAAGCTCACGGTTCCCTCTATAAAATGGGCGTCAGATGGTCTCCACAAGGTTGTCATCAACATATTGGGGTGTTCGTGGGAGTGGCCAAAGTGTTTAAAGATTTCAGGTCTTGCCAATATCTCTTCCAATTGATCAGATTCCTAAGAATTCCCAGCAACTGCTTCACTGAGTACTGGTTTTGCTGGGAGTGGGGAAGTAAGCTCTCCAATGAAATGAGCAGATGTTATGAATACCCTTTTGGTTGGTGAATCACAGTATAATTACTCTAATAAAGGCGCCTAGACTCCTGCAGGAAAGGAAGCTGTTTAACATGGTAGTTCACCCAGATTATTTACCGTGGAGCGTCCTGGCTGTCTTCTTTATATCATCTGTTAGTAGCTCCTGGAATTAGTGTCCCAAGTAATACACTGATGAAAACAGAAAGATCTGATAGGTAACCACTTCCACACTCAGACTGAGATCTACCAACTAGATTTTATATCAGTCCTGTTACCTCGGCCTCAAAACTTCCATCGGAGCAACTGCAAAGCTCCTGGATCACATCCCCACCTGAGCACCATGAGGCACAATCAGAGCATTCCTCTCTCCTTTTGTGCGGCTCCAGACCTACTTATCCACCAATGGAATATGCAGCTTTGGCATCATAGAGCCAAAGGAAAATCAATCGGCTTGCAGGGGAGACTGATGTTTACCTTTGTTCAAGTCAATGGCTAGAATGTCCTCATTAGGCCAGAGGGATGGAAAGCTTGTTGTCCTGATCTGCTTCTCAGAACAACAGGGACACTGTGCCTGGTCCAGGCAATAAGCAAGTGCTCTTTGCAGCTGAGCTACAGTGTTTGGGCCAATGAGAATATCAGGAGGCATAGTCTTGCAGACTTGTCAATCCAAAGCCAGGTAGAACACCCAAATGAGCTGAAACTCTGATGCACCTAGGGGAAAGGAGCAAATCGGAATTTGGAGGGTGGACCCTGGGGGAATTTATCCCCGGTAAACAGGTTACTCTAGGCTTCTCACCTGGCTCCCTAATCTTTGAGTGGATTTTAGAAGGAGCGTCAAAGTCTCCACTCCATAAGGACAGAGACAAAGGGAATTTTTCTGAAAGAAACTGGTGCCCAAGAATGCTCTGGAGTCCTAAATTCCTTCGCATCACACCCAAATATGAAATGAAGCACTAACACCCATTCTGTTAAGAGGTGAGTTTTGTAACTAAAACTTTGGCACATAAACAAGTCATGTACTGAGAAAAATTACACTTTTTTATTACAGTTTTTCTTTGTTAGTTAAAAGATTATATATATCTTCAACAGCACAAGAAAATATCAATAAAGTATATATGAAAACAATGCTCAGAAGATAGATAACTTCCAAAGCGATCAAGTAGTAGAAGGAATAAGATCTGTAGAACCAGGCTTTACACCTGGCTCTCTGGTGAGCTTCAGCAAACTTCGTCTTACATCTCTGTGCCTCATTTCCTCATATTTGTTGGTAACGTCTAGAGGCCTTGGTGCTTAATCTAGATGGGTCAAATTCCACAGATTACTCATCATACGCAAAGCAAAACAGAGCAAAGAAAAAACCAAACCAAACCACAAGAGAACAGAAAACATCCCCTCATTGATTATGTGAACTCCATAAATAAATGTTGCTGGTGGTTTAGTTAACCTAATACATTAAAATGATTCAGCTTACACTAAAGAACATCCAAGACTTTATTTTACAGTTGGGTAAAAGATAATTTTACCTAAAGCTTGGGACCTTTAAAAAATAACCCATATTCAAGAGGAGAATATGTTCAAATACAGGAGTAAATCCAAGATTCATTGCCACAGTGGAGTTAGAAAAGCATCAAAACAACAATTCCATCACCCCCAACAACAACAAATCCCAAACTCCTTACTAGACTTTTATCCCTAGAGAGGCAGCAGTGAGCTATCGATGTTGCTGGTGTTGACTAAGGAGGTGGTAAAGTTCTCTCTACTCTAGCCCTCTGAAGTGTTCCATTTTGTGATTTTAAAGAGCTCAATATTCAGATTAAAGATGGCCCTTTAAAAGATGAGTTGTGTCTGCCCTAAAATGCAGAGTGTCCCTTCATCTAAAACATTCTGACTTCAGAGCAGGAAACACATGCTCAAGACTCAAGAAGACCAGGTTGCTCCCTGAACTGACTTTATTGATTTCCATTATATTCTGTCACTCATAAAAACCATGTGTTTGTAAGAACATATGTCAAAATCAAAGCATGAATGTGTCAGGGTTGTATAATATAGCATCACTGGGTTTTCATTTCCTATTAGGGAGTGATGAAAAAATGCATCGTATGTGTGCTATGCTCTTCCGACAAGTTTTGATACCCAAATATAGACATACTATTGAGCAAAAAAAAAAAAAAAAAACAATTAAAAGTACTTGGGTGAATTGCTCACTGTTAGGAAACTCCCCATTTATTGGGGTCTGAAAGACTCACATCCACTCCATGGACACGTTTAAGTCGCCTTAGTCACCTGCATGCTTAAAATCCAGGAGTTACAACACATCAAAAAGGATATCTATCAGAAAATGCAAACTGGAAAATGGGAGACATATGGTGCTTTGACCTTTTTGTATGAAATCAGGAAGGGAAAATTAAAGGGGTGTTATACGGAAATACAATTCCTATTATGAAGTCAAAAACTGCAGGACAGCTTTAAGTACATAAAGAGAGGTGGCGGCCCTAGGGATCACACCAGTAATTCAGGTCAACGTCTGCAATTCGTGTGTTCACATCACCACATGGGCTAAAATAAGACCACATTCAGATTAGTGGAAGGCCCTCTTGAGTGAAAAGTTGCTTCCTTTTCCTGAAAAGGCTGAAGCACTCAATTCGGGAGTTTACTCATCCTAAGTGTGAATCCAGACACTCAGGTAACAAACTCCCTGATGATCAGTTACTAGATTATGAATTTTACAAAATTATTCCTGTTGACATTGAACAGGCTAGGAGGAAGGGAGATATACGCCTTTCAGGTTTGTACTAAATACACCAGTACATTTTCCTTTTGTAAGATACCTTCTATGTTTGTAGCATGGACATATCTCAAATTTGTCTTCTTTTCCAGTATGCATTTCAAATGATAACAGCAGGAGAGTAAGGACTTGGGAGCTACTATGCATTTCCTTCCTCATCATTCGGGGACAGTGGTGGTTCAGTGGTAAAATTCTCGCCTTCCATGCAGGAGACCGGGGTTCGATTCTGTGCAGAGTCATCACCCATCTGTCAGTGGAGGCTTACGTGTTGCTAGGATGCTGAACAGGTATCAGTGGAGCTCTCAGACTAAGACGAACTAGGAAGAAAGACCTGGAAATCCACTTAGTAATTCAGCCAATGAACACCCTATAGATTTCAATGATTCAATATGCAACCAATCCTGGGGATGGTACCGGACCTTGCAGCATTAAGGGAATGTTTTGGGAAGAGAATGTGTACAGAGTTGGCAAACTTACCTGCAGGATCAGGTTCCACCTGAGTTCACATCTGATGCTTCCCATGGCATCTGTACTGCAGATGATTTCAAGGACCCTGAAAGGGCCTCATAGGGTGTTATATAGATTGAACCATGTCCCTCCAAAATATGTGAGGGAAACCTAACCCGCATGCCTGTGGTTGTGATCCTATTTGGGAGGAAAGATTACTTTGTTTTTTTTAACAAGGCCATGTCAGTGTAGGGGGTGTCTTAAGACAATCCCTCTTGGAAACATAAAAGAGCACATCAGGCCCAGAAGAGAGCAAGTCGAGATGGGAGAAAATAAAAACTACACCACAGAAAGATCGCCAAGCAACGCAGGAACAGAAGCTGGAAAGAGACAAGGACCTTCTCCCAGAGCCAGCAGAGAGAGAACGTTCTCTTAGAGCCAGCACCCTGAATGTGGACTTCCAGCCTCCTAAACTGTGAGAAAAGAAATTTCTGTTTGTTAAAGCCACACACACCTTTGATTTCTGTTACAGGAGCACTAGATAACTAACACATGGGGGAGGGTCCATATTAATGCTCCATATCATAACTGTTTAGCACTCACAATGTTTCTGTCAGTTTGTCCTATGAATATTATCCTATCACCGACAGCATCGTACTTCAGGATAGATCTTGAAATGTTCTTTTTGACGATGAATGCAACGCCATATGCCATATGATTGTCTGATTCAAAATGGCCACTACCAGTTCATTTCAGCTCACTAATGCCTAGGATATTGATATTTATGTGTTCCATTTCCTTTTTGATGACTTCTGATTTTCTTAGATTCATACTTCGTACATTCCACTTTCCAATTATTCATGGATGTTTGCAGCTGTTTTTTCATAATGTAAGTCATGCCACTTCAGCAAATGAAGATTCCAAAAGCTTGACTGCATCCACATCATTAAGGTCAGCTCTACTTTGAGGAGGTAGCTCTTCCCCAGTCGTCCTTTGAATGCCTTCCAACCTGGGGGTCTCATCTTCCAGCACTATATCAGACAATGTCCTGCTGCTATTCATAATGTTTTCACTGGCTAATTCTTTTCAGAAGTAAATCACCAGGCCCTTCTTCCTAGTCTGTCTTAGTCTGGAAGCTCAGCTGAAACGTATTTGCCATGGGTGACCCTATTGGTATTTGAACATCAGTGGAGTAGCTTCCAGCATCCCAGCAACACACAAGCCCCACAGTACTACAAACTGACAAGAATTTGAGTTCTATTCCACATTTTGCTCCCATTCTATGAGGAGTTATCTATTGTGTTCCTTATCAGAACGGTTGGTAATTGTAGCTGGGCACCATCTAATTCTTCTGGCCTCAGTATAGATGAGGTTGTGTTTCATGCAGACTATTAGTCCTATGGACTAGTTTCTTCTTTGAGTCTTTGGTTTCCTTCATTCTCTTTTGCTCTGGACATATAGAGGCCAATAGTTGTCTTAGATGGACACTCGCAAACTTTTACGACCTCAGATGCTATTCATCAAACTAGGATGTAGAACATAAACTTTAGGTACTATTTTATGCCAGTTGACCTAGTTGTCCCATGAAACTATGGTCTTAAGCCTTCAGACCCTATAAACCAACCCTCCAAAGTGTTTAGTAAGAATATGTGCTTGTGCCCCCATGTGCTTTATTGTATATATAAATATATATGTATGCATTCACTTACATATGTATACACCTGCATATAGATAAATCTATATAAGTCCACCTATATACAGACACATACATATCTATACATTTGTATGAATAAATACATACAAGTTTCCACACCCCTATTATTTAGTTGTTGTTGCACAGTTGTGTATTGTCCCAACATTTACCGAAAACCCCTTTATTCTTGCATACTTCTTTTGTAGTTGTTGTCAGGTGCTGTCAGGTGGGCTCCAACTCATAGCAACCTATGTACAAAAGAACAAAACACCGCCCAGTCCTGCGCATCCTCAGAATCCTTGTTATGCTTAAGACCATTGTTGCAGCCACTGTGTCAATGCATCTTATTGAGGGTCTTCCTCTTTTTCACTGATCCTCTACTTCACCAAGCATGATGTCCTTCTCCAGGGGCTGATTCCTCCCGATGACATTTCCAAAGTATGTGAGAAGTATTCTATTTGTACTTCTTCCAAGACAGATTTGTTCATTCTTTTTGCAGTCCATGGTATATTCAATATTCTTTGCCAACACCACAATTTGGAAGTCTCAGTTCTTCTTTCCTCTTCCTTTTTCATCATCCAGCTTTCACATGCATATAAGGCAATTAAAAACACCATGGCTTGGGTCAGGTGCACCTTAGTCTTTAAGGTGACATCTTTGCTTTTCAACACTTTAAAGAGGTCTTTTGCAGGAGATTTACCAAAATCAATGGGTCTTGATTTCTTGACTGCTGCTTCCATGGGTGTTGATAGTGGATCCAAGTAAAATGAAATCCTTGAAAACTTCAATATTATCTCTGTTTATCATGATGTTGCTTATAGTTCCAGTTGTGAGGATTTTTATTTCCTTTATGTTGAGGTGTAATCCATACTGAAGGCTGTGGTCTTTGATCTTCGTCAGTAAGTGTTTCAAGTCCTCTTCACTTTTCAGCAAGCAAGGTTGTGTCATCTGCATATCACAGATTGTTAAGGAGTCTTCCTCCAATCCTAATGCCACTTTCTTCTTCACGTAGTCCAGCTTCTTGAATTATTTGCTAGGCATACCAAGTTAATACGTACGGTGAAGGGATACAACCCTGACACACATCTTTCCTGACTTTAAAACACGCGGTATCCACTTCTTCTGTTTGAACAACTGCCTCTTGATCTATGTACTGCTTCCTCATGAGCAGTTAAGTGTTCTGGAATTCTTATTCCTCACAATGTTATTCATAAGTTGTTATGATCCACACAGTCAAATGCCTTTGCATAGTCACTAAAGCACATGTAAACATCTTTCTGGTATTCTCTGCTTTCAGCCAGGATCCATTTGACATCAGCAATGATATCACTCACTTCACATCTTCTTTTAAATGGGCCTGAATTTCTGGCAGTTCCCTATAGATATACTGCTTCAGCTGCTTTTGAATGATCTTCAGCAAGATTTTACTTGCTTGTGATATTAATGATATTATTTGATAATTTCCGCTTTCAGTTGGATCACCTTTCTTAGGAATAGTCGTAAATATGGATATCTTCCAATTGGTTGGCCAGGTAGCTGTCTTCCAAATTTCTTGGCATAGACTAGTGAGCACTTCAAGCCCTGCATCTCTTTGTTGAAATATCTTGATTGGCATTCTGTCAGTTCCTGGAGACTTATTTTTAGCCAGTGCCTTCAGAGCAACTTGGGCTTTTTCCTTCAGTACCATTGTTTCCTGATCATATGCTACCTCCTGAAATGGTTGAATGTCGCCCAGTTCTTTTTGGTATAGTGACTCTGTATATTCCTTCAATCTCTGCTTGTTGCTTCCTACATCATTTAATATTTTCCCTGTAGAATCCTTCAATATTGCAACTCTTGGCTTGAATTTTTTCTTCAGTTCTTTCAGCTTGAGAAATGTCGAGCACATTCTTCCCTTTCGGTTTTCTATCTGCAGCTCTTTGCACATGTCATTATAATATTTTAATGTGTCTTCTGGAGCTGCCCTTTGAAATCTTCTGTTCAGCTTTTTTACTTCATCATGTCTTCCTCTAGCTTCGGCTACTCTACATTCAAAAGCAAGTTTCAGAGTCTTTTCTGACATCCATTATGGTCATTTTTTTCTTTCCTGTATTTTAATGACCTCTTGCTTTCTTCATGTACGATGTTCTTGATATCATTCCTCAACTTGACTGGTCTTCAGTTATTAGTGTTCAATGTGTCAAATCTATTCTTGAGCTGGTCTCTAAGTTCAGGTGGGATATACTCAAGGTCATACTTTGGCTTTTGTGGAATTCTTCTAATTTTATTCAGTTTCAACTTGAACTTGCACGTAAGCAGTTGATGGTTTGTTCTGAAGTCGGCCCCTGGCCTTGTTCTGACTGATGATATTGAGCTTTTCCATTGTCTCTTTCCATAAATGTGGTAGATTTGATTCCTGAGTATTCCATCTGGCAAGGTCCACGTGTATAGTTACCATTTATGTTAGCGACAAAAGGTATTTGCAATGAAAAATTTGTTAGTCTTGCAAAATCCTATCATGTGATAGCCAGCATTGTGGCTATCACCAACGTCATATTTTCCAACTACTGATGCTTCTTCTTTATTTTTAACTTTCACATTCCAATCACCAGTAATTATCAATGCATCCTGATTACATGTTTGATAAATTTCAGACTGCAGAAGTTGGTAAAAATCTTCAAATTCTTCATCTTTTGCCTGAGGGGTTGGTGGGTAAATTTGAATAATAGTTGCATTAAATGGTCTTCCTTGTAGGGGTATGAATATTATCCTATCACTGACGGCATTGTACTGCAGGATAGATCTTGAAATGTTCTTTTTGACGATAAGTGCAACTCCATTCCTCCTCAAGTTGTCATTCCTGGCATGGTAGACAATATGATTGACTGATTCAAAATAGCCAATACCAGTCCATTTCAGCTCATTAATGCCTAGGATATTGACATTTATATGTTCCAGCTGGGTTTCAGCTCTGCCTTCAAGGCCCGCTGGGACAGCAACTCTACTCCCTCCGCTTTAGGCCCGCCATTCTCCTGAGTGGCAATTGAACCCTTAGAAACATGAGAGGCCATGGCTCCACCCTTTGAAACTCCAGGGGTCATGGTTTTCAGCTCGGCTTTTTGTGTTACTAGTCTCTTTATCTTCTGCTTCCTGGTTCCTTTGCCTCTTGGCCCCTCATGCCTAATGACTGCATCTGCCTGCTGGAGCAAGTGTTCCAATTTTCCTAGATTCATACTTCATACATTCTATGTTCCTATTATTATTGGACGTTGGTAGTTGTTACTTCTCATTTTGTGTCATGCCAGATCAGCAAATGAGAGTCCCGAAAGCTTGACTGCATCCACGTCATTAAGGTCGACTCTACTTTGAGGAAGCAGCTCTTCCCCAGTTGTATTTTGAGTATCTTCCAACCTGAGGGGCACATCTTCTGGCACTATATCAGACAATGTTCTGCTGCTATTCATAAGGTTTTCACTGGCTAATTCTTTTCAGAAGTAGACTGCCAGTTCCTTTTCCTAGTCTCTCTTAGTCTGGAAGCTCAGCTGAAACCTGTCTGCCATGGGTGACCCTGCTGGTATTTGAATACCAGTGGCACAGCTTCCAGCATCACAACAACATACAAGTGCCTACAGTAAGACAAACTGACAGACAGGTGCATACGTCTTAGTAACATCATTTACCTTGATCAAGCTGTGCACACTTCACTCACATTTGATGTTATATTCCTATCCCCGAAAATAACAAGTGTCTACTATCTATAGAGTGATCACCTCCATCCCCCTACCTACCCCTGATAACCACCAGTGAATGTTGATTTCAGTATGTATACCTATTGTTGTCTTTTTATAATAGTGAGAACATACAGAATTCTAACACAGACTAGGAAGAAGGACCCAGCAGTCTACTTCTGAAAAGATTTAGCCAGTGAAAACCTTATGAATAGCAGGGGAATATTGTTTGATATAGTGCCAGAAGATGAGCACCTCAGGTGGGAAGGCACTCAAAGTACAACTGGGGAAGAGCTGCCTCCTCAAAGTAGAGTCGACCTTAATGACATGGATGGAGTCAAGCTTTCGTAACCTTCATTTGCTGATGTGGCACAACTCAAAATGAGAAGAAACAGCTACCAATATCCAATAATAATAGGATCTTGGAATGTACCAAGTATGAATCTAGGAAAAATGGAAATCGTCCAAAATGAAATGGAAAACATAAACATTGGTATCGTATGCATTAGTGAGCTGAAATGGACTGGTATTGGCCATTTTGAATAGGCCTACTATGCCGGAAACAACAACTTGAAGAGGCATGGTGTTGCATTCATCATCAAAAGAACATTTCAAGATCTATCCTGAAGTACAGCGCTGTCAGTGATAGGATAATATCCATCCGCCTACAAAGAAGACCAGTTAATACGACTGTTATTCAAATTTATGCACCAACCACTCAGATCAAAGATGAAGAAATTGAAGATTTTTACAAAATTCTACAGTTTGAAATTGATCGAACATGCAATCAGGATGCATTGATAATTACTTGACATTGGAATGTGAAAGTTGGAAACAAAGAAAAAGGATTGGTAGTTGGAAAATATGTCCTTGGTGATAGAACCAGTGCTGGAGATTGCATAGTAGACTCCTGCAAGACCAACAACTTCTTCATTGAGAATACCTTTTTTCAACAACATAAACGGCCACTATACACTTGGACCCCACCAGATAGAATACTCAGGCATCAAATTGACTACATATGTGGGAAGAGACAATGGAAAAGCTCAATATCATCAGTCAGAACAAGGTCAAGGGCCAACTGTGGAAGAGACCATATGTTGCTCATATGCAAGTTCAAGTTGAAACTGAAAAATTTTAGAACAAGTCGAAGAGAGCCAAAGTATGACCTTGAATCTATCCCACCTGAATTTAGGGACCATCTCAAGAATATATTTGATGCATTGAACACTAATGATGGAAAACCAGATGAGTTGTGCAATGATATCAAGGACATCATAGGTGAAGAAAGCAAGAGGTCATTAAAAAGGCAGGAAAGAAAGAAAAGACCAAAATGGATGTCAGAAGCAACTCTGAAACTTGCTCTTGAAAGTCCAGCAGCTAAAGCAAGAGGAAGAAATGATGAAGTAAAAGAGCTGAACAGAAGATTTCAAAGAGTGGCTCGAGAAGACAAAGTAAAGTATTATAATGACACGTGCAAAGACCTGGAGATGGAAAACCAAAAGAGAAAAACATACTCAGCATTTCTCAAACTGAAAGAACTGAAGAAAAAATTTAAGCCATGAGTTGCAATATTGAAGGATTTTATGGAGAAAATATTAAACAACTCAGGAATCATCAAAAGAAGATTTAAAGAATACACAGAGTCACTATACGAAAAAGAATTGGTTGATGTTCAACTATTTCAGGAGGTACCATATGAGCAGGAACCAATGATACTGAAGTACAAAGTTCAAGCTGCACCCAAGGCATTGGCTAAAAACACAGCTCCAGGAATTGACTGAATACAATTGAGATGTTTCAACAAACAGATGCAGCTCTGGAAGTACTCAGTCTTCTATGCCAAAAAAATTTGTAAGACAGTTACCTGGTCAACAGACTGGAAGAGATTTATATTTATGCCTATTCCCAAAAAATATGATCTCACCAAATGTGGAAATTATTGAACAATATCATTAAGAACACACACAAGCATAATTTTGCTGAAGATCATTCAAAAGTGGCTGCAGCAGTATATCTACAGGGAACTGCCACAAATTTAAGCCGATTCAGAAGAGAACACAGAACCAGGGATATCGTTGCTGATGTCAGATGGATCCTGGCTAAAAGCAGAGAATACCAGAAAGATGTTTGCCTGTGTTTTATTGACTAAACAAAGGTATTCGACTGTGTGGATCATAAGAAATTATGGATAACATTACAAAGAATGAGCATTCCAGAACACTTAGTTGTACTCGTGAGGAATCTGTACATAGATCAAGAGGCAGTTGTTCAAACAGAACAAGGGATACTGTGTGGTTTAAAGTCAGGAAAGGTGTGCGTCAGGGTTACATCCTTTTACCATACCTATTCAATCTGTATGCTGAGCAAATAATTCCAGAAGTTGGACTACATGAAGAAGAACGGGGCATCAGAACTGGAGGAGGACTCAATAACAACCTGCAATATGCAGATGACACAACCTTGCTTGCTGAAAGTGAAGAGGACTTGAGGTACTTACTGACGAAAATCAAAGACCACAACCTTCAGTATGGATTACATCTCAATACAAAGAAAAGCAAAGTCCTCACGACTGGACCAATAAGCAACATCATGATAAATGGAGAAAAGATTGAAGTTGTCAAGGATTTCATTTTACTTGGGTCCACAATCAACACCCAAGCAACATCATGATAAATTGAGGAAAGATTGAAGTTATCAAGGATTTCATTCTACTTGGGTCCACAATCAACACCCATGGAATCAGCAGTCAAGAAATCAAAAGATGCATCGCATTGCAGAAATCTGCTGCAAAATACCTCTTTAAAGTGTTGAAAAGCAAAGATGTCACAGATGTCACCTTGAAGACTAAGGTGCGCCTCACCCAACCCATAGTATTTTCAATTGTCTCCTATGCATGTGAAAACCAGACGATGAATAAGGAAGAGGGAAGAAGAATTGACACCTTTGAATTGTGGTGTTGGATAAGAATATTGAGTATATCATGGACTGCCAAAAGAATGAACAAAATCTGTCTTGGAAGAGGTACAACCAGAATGCTCTTTAGAAGCAAGAATGGCAAGACTATGTCTCACATACTTTGGACATGTTATTAGAAGGGATCAGTCCCTGGAAAAAGACATCATGCTTGGTAAAGTAGAGGGTCAGTGAAAAAGAGGAAGCTACTCAATGAGATGGATTGACGCAGTGGCTGCAACAGTGGGCTTAAACATAATGATTGTGAGGATGACGCAGGACTGGACGGTGTTTCCTTCTGTTGTACATAGGGTCACTATGAGTCAGAACCGACTCGATGACACCTAATAATAACAGTATTCCGTTGTGGGTATATACCACATTTTGTTTACCCATTGTCTTAGTCATCTAATGCTGCTATAACAGTAATACCACAAGTGGATGGCTTTAACAAGGAGAAATTTATTCTCTCACAGTCTAGTAGGCTACAAGTCCAAATCCAGGGCATCAGCTCCAGAAGAAGGCTTTTTCTCTTTGTTGGCTCTGGAGAAAGGTCCTTGTCATCAATCTTCCCCTGGTTGACGAGCTTCTCAGGTGTAGGGACCCTAGGTCCAAAGCACTTGCTCTGCTCCTGGTGCTACTTTCTTGGTGGTATGAGCCCTACCCCCAGCTTGTTTCTCTTTCCTTGCATCTCTTGTAACACAAAAGGTGGTGCAGGCCACACAACAGGGAAACTCCTTTTACATTGGATCAGGGATGTGACCTTAGTAAGGATGTTACAATCCCACCCTAATTCTCTTGAACATAATCTAATCTTGCCTCATTAACCACAGAGATTAGGCTTTACAACACATAGGAAAATTATGATCACAAAAGGGAGGACAACCACACAATACTGGTAATCATGGCCTAACGAAGTTGACACATATTTTTGGGGTACACAGTTTTATCCATGACACCCATTTGTATGATGAAAGACACTTTGGTTGTTCCCATCTTTTGCTGTTGTGAATGATTCTGCAATGAACATAGGTGTGCATATGTCTGATTTTGTCCTTAGTATTAGATCTCTAGGGTACATATCTGGCAGTGGGATTGCTGGATCATAAGATAGTTCTATTTATACTGTTTTGAGAAAGCACAGAAATAACAATTATTTTAAAGATGTTGATCTGCTCATCCCACCAATTTCTAGCTTGTGATTTAAACAGAACTTGTATTTAGGCTAAATGTTAACCAACTACATTGAAGAAGTTACGTTTTCATTGATCACCAAATATATCCCTGTGAGTTGTCGTGGTTAGCTGCTGTCAAGTCAGCCCCCAACTTAAGCACAAAGAAACAAATCACTGCCAGGTCCTGTATCAGCCCCATGATTACTTGCAGATTAGACTGCTGTGAGCCATAGGGTTTTCACTGGCTGATTTTCAGAAGCAGATCACCAGGCCTTTCTTCCTAATCTGTCTTAGTCTAGAAATTCCACTGCAACCTGTTCAGCATCATAACAACACTCAAGTCTTCACTGATAGACGGGGTGTGGTTGTGCATACTCTGCATTGGCTGGGACTCAAACTCGGATCTCCCACATGGAAGGCAAGAATTCTACCCCTGAACTACCAATGCCTCATTCCTGTACTAGTTGCTTATTCAAAGGTTTAAATGCCAGTTACTTTACTGATTATGAGGGAATTGGAGAATTGACTGGAGTTGGAAATAGAAGCGTGTGTTTTTGTCTTTGGTGGAAGGGTAGATCAGAAGACAAGTGTATGTTACATCATAAATGATGGGGACCCTGGAAATAACCCCATAGTTCTAAAATGTGAACATCTTACAAGATCCTGCTAGCAAAAAATAGGGTCTCTGCGGTGAGGTTTGAATATTCAGGTAGTAATAAACAAAAAGACAACATATATCTCCATATGATGCAATTTATAAAGCTCTATTCCAAAGAGATTCAAAGACAAATAGCAAATGGCACAGAGAAGCAAACTAAAATAGAATCTATTTTTCCTGTAGTCCACCATCTTCACATTTCTTCCCAAACTGAAGGAAATCAGATCTACCTTTGGACAAAGACATAGAAGAAGAGGGTGATATTCTGTGATCTAGGGAACCACTTTTAGAGTAATTCATGTGAAATTCTAGTTGTCAGAGACACAGATTATGAAGAGGTCAAGCGCATTGTACTTTGTAGTCTTTTATATTCCATAATAAAAATTTATGATGAGGACAGTATACTTTTTCCTATTTGAATTCCTGCATCTGGTTTTTGTTATGAAGACAGGATCTGGGACTTTGAAGTGAATGGACGTGATCATTTCAATCAACCAAGCTTAGGTTAAATAACTTGAAAAGATGAATATATTTCTCATTTATTTTCAACCGCCACACATAGAAAATGGATCTTAATAAGCTGGCTTCTTTAATTTCATCTCAGCTTCTTTGATATTCTCTAAGAAAATGATGTACTGCATTAGGCAAATCTGCCACAAAAGTCCTCTTTAAAGCGTTAAAAAGCAAATATATCACTTTGAGGACTAAGGTGCACCCAATCCAAGTCATGGTATTTTCAGTCACCTCATATGCATGCAAAAACTGGACAATGAATGAGAAAGATCAAAGAAGAATTTATGACTTTGGATTACGGTGTTGGAGAAGAATATTGAATATACCACGAACTGCCAGAAGAATAAACAAGTCAGTCTTGGAAGAAGTACAGCCAGAAGGGAGGATGGAGAGACTTCGTCTCACTTACTTTGGACATGTTATCTGGAGGGACCAGTCCCTGGAAAAGGACACCATACTTGATAAAGTAGAAGATCAGTAAAAATAGGAAGACCCTCAAAGAGGTGGAATGATATGGCGGCAGCAACAATGGGCTCAAACATGTCAAGGATTGTGAGAATGACACAGAACCAGGCACTGTTTTGTTCTATTGTGCATAGGGTTACTATGTGTTGGAACCAACTCGACATTACCTAACGACAACAACAATAAGAAAACTAGTGATTTTATAAATCAGCACTTCTTTTTTCTGTTGCTTAAATATGCTTGTACCTGTAAAATTGAACAAATATTTATATTCTTGAAGAGAAATATGAGCAGCACAAACTCAGACACTATTCAAATATTTCAAATTCTCAATAGGTGGATAAATAGTTGATTTTCTCAAATAAAGTACTAATTGTTTTTAGTTTTTTTTCCTCCTGTCCAAATTGACTAATGTCAATATAAATTTGTTGTTGAATTATATGTATAAATTGCTCTTATTGGATGCATCACTTGGTGGCACGATTTAAAGTTTTGCATGGGTGATACGTAACACTAACCCAAGTCATGGTATTTTCAATTGCCTCATATTGACGTGAAAACTGGACAATGAATAAGCAAGACCGAAGAAGAATTGACACCTGGGACTTCCAGCAAAATGGTGCTCTAGGCAGAAGCACCATGCCATCTCTCCACAGCAAAGATCACAAAAACTAAACCAAACAGAGATAACAGCAATCCTGAAACCCTAAAACATCAAATGAAGAGATAAAGAACACAGCCAAGCACCAAATGGAGTGAGAAAATTGACAGAGAATGGAGAACGAGGAGAGATTCATGCAGAGGTCCCCTATCAGCTAACGCAGTGTGAATCCGCTGTCTTGGACTCCTATCGGAGACCAGCAAGTAGGGGGTATGAGAAAGCAGCTTCAAGGGGCTTTGAGTGGGAGACAAAACAACCAGTAATTTGCGCTATACACTTTCCCACCCCCCCATCCTTCTTCACCACACTCAGCCTCCTCTAATTCCCGTGGCCACAGTCTCTTGTCCAGGAAGCACCGGCTGCTTTGATTCCACACTCCTGCACTGGCCGGCTCTCTGAGAGCCATTTGTTGGCTGCTGGTGTTGCTTTCTTCTGCTATTTTTGATTTCTTCCTTACCCCTCACCACCTCCCCCTCCTTTTGCTCAAATACCTGACTCCATGGGTCATCTTTGCTTCTTCCTGGGGGGCTGCGGAGCTCTGTTCGAGTGTGGAGCTGCTTCCCGGTCTGGGCTGCCTCGCTGGTGGGATCCCGGGGCTTTGGTTTGTTTGTTTGTTTGTTTTGAATTGTTTGTTTGTTTTCTTTTCCTTTTCTTGAATTGGGAGCCCGTTCTGGCCGGGTGGTGCTGCGCTGCTTGGGACCTAACCCTTCGGCTTGTGCAGATGGGCAGAGGGAACCCTGAGGGCGTTTCTTCTCTCGTGGGTTTTTTTTTCTTTGTTTGTTTCTGTTTTGGGGGAAGATTTTCTTGTTCTTTTTTTAAAAAATTTGTTTTGTTTTCTTTTCCCTCTTTTTCCCTTTTTGTCTTTCCTCATTACTCAGTTTCTTGTCTTTCTATACCTTCCTTCTCTTTCTGTTCCCTGAATACCTGGCACTGAATAACTCATCACTTTCTAGCCAGGCTGTACTGCAACACCTGAGAACAACTTCCCCAGACCTCATAGCCACACCGGTGAGACCCCTGGGAGCTTTGCAGTTCTTTTTCCTTTCTGATTTTTATTTATTCACTCTTTTCTTCTTCTATAATGATTAAGGGGACAATCCACCATGAAGACATAACCATAATAAACATCTACGCACCCAATGACAGGGCTCCAAAATACATAAAACAAACTC